>NW_024609761.1:0-242500 GCF_018296145.1 Oncorhynchus tshawytscha
TCTTACAGTCTGGCTCCATCACCAGTGTCTCTCTACACAGTGCATTGGAGGCACCTGTAATTAGTGCATGTTTGTCCTGTTACCCCAGGTTACCGTGAATAAGCTAGGCTAGTACCCCGCAATGTCAATCTGAGGGACAAAGAGACTACCAATCAGTCACGTCAGAGGCACCCCCCTTCCTGTTCCAGCTTTATAAGTCAGATATGCAGCCACTGAGTCCAGCCAAACGAAACAGCAACAGCGCCCCCCCCCCCAAAAAAAAGCCAGGTCCCAAGCCCCCACCCACCCACCCACCCACTCCAACAGCCAGGTCCCAAGCCCCCACCCCCCACCCACCCACCCACTCCAACAGCCAGGTACCAAGCCCTCCCACCAGTCTTTCACATTCCACAACCTTTACTATGTAATAACATGTCTGAGGTGTTGCCACAGGGCTCCTATAGTGGGGGATTGACAAGAGCAGACCTGTCCTGCCGTGGTGTACTGTAGACACCATCACCTAGCAGAATGACAGACTGGTTCCTCTCTCTTCCTGGGCACACACACTGATAAAGGGTTCACCTCCATGGTTCCTGTTCACAGCTCTGTGTGCTGTAGACACCATCACCTAGCAGAATGACAGACTGGTTCCTCTCTCTTCCTGGGCACACACACTGATAAAGGGTTCACCTCCATGGTTCCTGTTCACAGCTCTGTGTGCTGTAGACACCATCACCTAGCAGAATGACAGACTGGTTCCTCTCTCTTCCTGGGCACACACACTGATAAAGGGTTCACCTCCATGGTTCCTGTTCACAGCTCTGTTTGCTGGGGGCACCATCACCTAGCAGAATGACAGACTGGTTCCTTAGCTTCCTGGGCATCGTAGCATGTTAAAGGGTTCACCTCCATGGTTCCTGTTCCAGCTCTGTTTGCTGGGGGCAGGGTGACAGACAGAGTTTAATTAGCCCTGGCATCGAGCATGGCAGGATACCCAGCTCCACACGTCCCAGAGCGGCAGGGTGACAGACACGTCCCAGAGCGGCAGGGTGACAGACACGTCCCAGAGCGGCAGGGTGACAGACACGTCCCAGAGCGGCAGGGTGACAGACACGTCCCAGAGCGGCAGGGTGACAGACACGTCCCAGAGCGGCAGGGTGACAGACACGTCCCAGAGCGGCAGGGTGACAGACACGTCCCAGAGCGGCAGGGTGACAGACACGTCCCAGAGCGGCAGGGTGACAGACACGTCCCAGAGCGGCAGGGTGACAGACACGCCCCAGAGCGGCAGGGTCCCAGAGCGGCAGGGTGACAGACACGTCCCAGAGCGGCAGGGTGACAGACACGTCCCAGAGCGGCAGGGTGACAGACACGTCCCAGAGCGGCAGGGTGACAGACACGTCCCAGAGCGGCAGGGTGACAGACACGTCCCCCAGGGTGACAGACACGTCCCAGAGCGGCAGGGTGACAGACACGTCCCAGAGCGGCAGGGTGACAGACACGTCCCAGAGCGGCAGGGTGACAGACACGTCCCAGAGCGGCAGGGTGACAGACACGTCCCAAAACAGCAGGGTGAGGTCCCGGAGCTACAGCCGGGACTGGAAGTTAACTGGTGAGTGGTAACAGTGCAGAACCCAATAAAGTTGAAAATCCTGAGTAGAGATGGATTCCATTTCTAGAGCAGAAAAAAGTGAAGAACATGTCTAGGAATTCATTTCCATCAGCAATAGAACTGCTTCTCTTCAGAGTTCTGCATTCTGACGACCACTCAAGGCATCAGTCCATTTCTGCCCCAAACAACTGGTTAAAACACTCTGGCTTCCTCTCTGGTGCACCAGATGTGAGAAGGGTCAACAGGAAAGCGAGGCGTGTGTTCCCAAGGACAGTGTTACGCTGTGTGAGGTCACCGACCGCTCCAAAGAAAAGAAGCTAAACGGAATGAGGAACAAGGTAGAAAACTGGGCAGGGTACAGGAAACCAACAGCTTTTTATGGGATTCTCATCCTATTGTCCAGCTATGGAGAATACAACTAACTCTTTCCCTCCTCTGGATAACACTAGTGTGATAGAGTTTAATTAAATTAAACTCTGTTAAGTATCTGATGTGCTTTTGTATTAGTGTCGGCCATTGTCTGGCGAGCCCAGAACAGCTGGTTTAATTGAACTCCAGGTCCTTGTGCATTATTAACAGAGGACACCCAATCCCCCCCAGGGCCTGGTTCACAGCGTAAAACCACCCAATCCCCCCCAGGGCCTGGTTCACAGCGTAAAACCACCCAATCCCCCCAGGGCCTGGTTCACAGCGTAAAACCACCCAATCCCCCAGGGCCTGGTTCACAGCGTAAAACCACCCAATCCCCCCAGGGCCTGGTTCACAGCGTAAAACCACCCAATCCCCCAGGGCCTGGTTCACAGCGTAAAACCACCCAATCCCCCAGGGCCTGGTTCACAGCGTAAAACCACCCAATCCCCCAGGGCCTGGTTCACAGCGTAAAACCACCCAATCCCCCAGGGCCTGGTTCACAGCGTAAAACCACCCAATCCCCCAGGGCCTGGTTCACAGCGTAAAACCACCCAATCCCCCAGGGCCTGGTTCACAGCGTAAAACCACCCAATCCCCCCAGGGCCTGGTTCACAGCGTAAAACCACCCAATCCCCCAGGGCCTGGTTCACAGCGTAAAACCACCCAATCCCCCAGGGCCTGGTTCACAGCGTAAAACCACCCAATCCCCCAGGGCCTGGTTCACAGCGTAAAACCACCCAATCCCCCAGGGCCTGGTTCACAGCGTAAAACCACCCAATCCCCCAGGGCCTGGTTCACAGCGTAAAACCACCCAATCCCCCAGGGCCTGGTTCACAGCGTAAAACCACCCAATCCCCCAGGGCCTGGTTCACAGCGTAAAACCACCCAATCCCCCAGGGCCTGGTTCACAGCGTAAAACCACCCAATCCCCCAGGGCCTGGTTCACAGCGTAAAACCACCCAATCCCCCAGGGCCTGGTTCACAGCGTAAAACCACCCAATCCCCCCCAGGGCCTGGTTCACAGCGTAAAACCACCCAATCCCCCCCAGGGCCTGGTTCACAGCGTAAAACCATGAGGATGTGCCTTGTGAGAGGGACTGAAACCCGAGCCTCCATCATACATACATACAGAGAGACAGACCGACCAGGCGGGTGAAAGGCTTAATCGAGAGAGAGAGAAAACGTGTGTGGGGGGGGCAGAGAGAGAGAGAGAGAGAAAACGTGTGGGGGGGCAGAGAGAGAGAGAGAAAGAACGTGGGGGGGCAGAGAGAGAGAGAAAACATGTGGGGGGCAGAGAGAGAGAGAGAAAACGAGTGGGGGGCAGCAGAGAGAGAGAGAGAGAAAACGTGTGGGGGGGGAGAGAGAGAGAAAACGTGGGGGGGGGGAGAGAGAGAGAGAGAAAACGTGTGGGGGGGCAGAGAGAGAGAGAGAGAGAGAAAACGTGTGGGGGGGGGCAGAGAGAGAGAGAGAGAAAAACGTGTGGGGGGGCAGAGAGAGAGAGAGAGAGAGAAAACATGTGGGGGGGGCAGAGAGAGAGAGAGAGAGAAAACGTGTGGGGGGCAGAGAGAGAGAGAAAACGTGTGGGGGGCAGAGAGAGAGAGAAAACGTGTGGGGGGCAGAGAGAGAGAGAAAACGTGTGGGGGGGGCAGAGAGAGAGAGAAAACGTGTGGGGGGGGCAGAGAGAGAGAGAGAAAACGTGTGGGGGGGGCAGGAGAGAGAGAGAAAACGTGGGGGGGCAGAGAGAGAGAGAGAAAACGTGTGGGGGGCAGAGAGAGAAAAGTGTGGGGGCAGAGAGAGAGAGAAAACATGTGGGGGGGGCAGAGAGAGAGAGAGAGAAAACGTGTGGGGGGCAGAGAGAGAGAGAGAGAAAACGTGTGGGGGGCAGAGAGAGAGAGAGAGAAAACGTGTGGGGGGGGAGAGAGAGAAAACGTGTGGGGGGGGGCAGAGAGAGAGAGAGAAAACGTGGGGGGGAGGGAGAGAGAGAGAGAAAACATGTGGGGGGCAGAGAGAGAGAGAGAAAACGTGTGGGGGGGAGAGAGAGAGAGAGAGAAAACGTGTGGGGGGCAGAGAGAGAGAGAGAAAAAACGTGGGGGGGGGCAGAGAGAGAGAGAGAAAACGTGTGGGGGGGGCAGAGAGAGAGAGAGAAAACGTGTGGGGGGAGAGAGAGAGAGAGAAAACGTGTGGGGGGGGCAGAGAGAGAGAAAACGTGTGGGGGGCAGAGAGAGAGAGAGAAAACGTGTGGGGGGGGGAGAGAGAGAGAGAGAAACGTGTGGGGGGCAGAGAGAGAGAAAAGAGAGAGAGAGAAAACGTGTGGGGGGGGCAGAGAGAGAGAGAAAACGTGTGGGGGGCAGAGAGAGAGAGAAAACGTGTGGGGGGCAGAGAGAGAGAGAAAACGTGTGGGGGGCAGAGAGAGAGAGAGAGAAAACGTGTGGGGGGCAGGAGAGAGAGAGAGAGAAAACGTGTGGGGGGCAGGAGAGAGAGAAAACCTGTGGGGGGGGAGAGAGAAAACGTGTGGGGGGGGGAGAGAGAAAACGTGTGGGGGGCAGAGAAAAGTGTGGGGGGGCAGAGAGAGAGAGAAAACGTGTGGGGGGCAGAGAGAGAGAGAAAACGTGTGGGGGGCAGAGAGAGAGAAAACGTGTGGGGGGCAGAGAGAGAGAAAACGTGTGGGGGGGCAGAGAGAGAGAAAACGTGTGGGGGGGGCAGAGAGAGAGAGAGAAAACGTGTGTGGGGGGGCAGAGAGA
Source organism: Oncorhynchus tshawytscha (assembly GCF_018296145.1). Classification (NCBI taxonomy): domain Eukaryota; kingdom Metazoa; phylum Chordata; class Actinopteri; order Salmoniformes; family Salmonidae; genus Oncorhynchus; species Oncorhynchus tshawytscha. Next base: position 4,744 of record NW_024609761.1, read on the forward strand.
GAGAGAAAACGTGTGGGGGGGGCAGAGAGAGAGAGAAAACATGGGGGGCAGAGAGAGAGAGAAAACGTGTGGGGGGCAGAGAGAGAGAGAAAACGTGGGGGGGGCAGAGAGAGAGAAAACGTGTGGGGGGGCAGAGAGAGAGAGAAAACGTGTGGGGGGGGAGAGAGAGAGAGAGAAAACGTGTGGGGGGGGCAGAGAGAAAACGTGTGGGGGGGCAGAGAGAGAAAACGTGTGGGGGCAGAGAGAGAGAGAGAAAGAGAGAGAGAGAGAAAACGTGTGGGGGGGGAGAGAGAGAGAGAGAGAGAGAAAAAACGTGTGGGGGGCAGAGAGAGAGAAAACGTGGGGGGGCAGAGAGAGAGAAAACATGTGGGGGCAGAGAGAGAGAAAACATGTGGGGGGGGAGAGAGAGAGAAAACGTGTGTGGGGGGCAGAGAGAGAAAACATGTGGGGGGGGCAGAGAGAGAAAACATGTGGGGGGCAGAGAGAGAAAACATGTGGGGGGGGAGAGAGAGAGAAAACGTGTGGGGGGAGAGAAAACAGAGAGAGAGAGAAAACGTGTGGGGGGCAGAGAGAGAGAAAACGTGTGGGGGGGGCAGAGAGAGGAGAGAGAAAACATGTGGGGGGCAGAGAGAGAAAACATGTGGGGGGGGCAGAGAGAGAGAGAAACTTTTCTTCTTTACAGTAGAAAGAGAAATGCAGGACTCTACCACCTCATGCTACAAACTAACCAACTAATACTAACCAACAGCTGAAGACACGGTCAGGCTGACTAAAGACCAACCAAAGTCCACAACCAAAGCCAGAACAAAGGTCACTTCAGGGAAGGAATTTCATGAGACAAAATGTTCTCACCAGCCAAACCACAGACGTTCCTGAATTTACCTCAGAGACACAGTATACAAAACGGAGTTCTTCTCTGGTTGAGGTGCTTCCTGCTCATGACCTACCCAGTTCAGATACGCAATTGATATGAACACGCTAGAATTACATAAAGCCACACCGCGGTTCTGTTTCCCTCCATGGCAGAAACGTTGGCGATTACATGCATGTCACAGTCCGTAGGACTACTTCCTGTAGGAACACAATTGTATTTACCTTTATCTAACTAGGCAAGTCAGTTAAGAACAAATTCTTATTTTCAATGACGGCCTAGGAACAGTGGGTTAACTGCCTGTTCAGGGGCAGAACGACAGATTTGTGTCAGCTCGGGGATTTGAACTTGCAACCTTCCGGTTACTAGTCCAACACTCTAACCTATTGGACCAGCCAGACAGGCCCAGCAGTGTGTGTGTGTGATCCGTGAGGTCAGCAGTGGCCGTTGCAGAGGATCAAGCCCATCATACATATTCTAGCACCGCGTGACACAGCAACGGCAGTTCATCTGACGGACGGACAAGTGCTTTGTGTAACCTTGGAGAGCGTCCAGAACGACAACAGAAGGTTAAAACTCAGGCGTTTTACACTGGCTGGTTGAGGGACTACAGTAATGGGAGGGAGGGGAGACTTACCACCAACCCCCCCCCCTTAACCAGAGTCCCTGTGGAGTCTCAATCACTAAGGCCATCTGCTGAGGGAGAAGGCTGCATTAGGGCCTTTCATCCCGTAGCTAAACACACTCAACAAAATGCAGCTAGTGTGGACTTATACAGTAGCTTCCCTCTCCGTTTGTGGGAACAAACTCTACTCTCTCGCTACCCCAGTAGTCTAGAATTAAATGGTATATTTAAGCAATAAGGTCGGGGGGGGTATACTGGCCATATATCACAAACCTCTGAATTAGAAACTGCTTACCAACTTAATTAGAGCAGTAAAAAGAAATGTTGTCATACGGTCTGATTTACCACAGATGTCAGCCAATCAGTATTCAGGGCTAGAACCACCCAGTTTGTAACAGGCCTTACGTGATTTCACCGTATTTCAAAAACAACAAATAAAAACACAGAGCAGTGTAAACCTAACCCATGTGTCCCGTACAGTAGCATCAGCAGCTTCAGTTTTCACCATCTACACCAGCAGCACCAGCTGCAGGTCTCTTACCTGGGGCAGGGCGGTGTTAAGCTGCCTCTGCAGCGAGTCCCTCTCGTGGCTGACCTCGTGCAGCTTGCCCTGGGTCAGGCCTAGGTTCTCCTGGGTCTCCCTCAGCGTGTCCAGTAGCCGGTCGCGTTCCTCCAGCATGGAAACCATCAGAGATTCGAAGTGCCCCTCCGAGTCCGAATGAAGAGGCGAGCCAGACCCCCGCCGGCCACCCGAAGGCCCCTCCGACTCGCTGATGGTGGGCATCACCTCGCACATCATCTAGGATAGGAGGAGAGGGGTGGAGAGAGAAAAGGGAGAGAGGAATGGGAGACGGGGGGGGGGAAATGTCAGAGAAAGAAGTCGCCAACACATACAAGGACAACGCCTCGGAGCTCAACAGCGTCTTGATCTTTACATCAGAGTTGAATGACTTATCACACATCAGGATCAATGACAACGTCAATAAGCGGCGCTCTCCATGGAAACCCATTACGAACACGGAAACACGGAACCGCAAGTTGACCATGAACATACAACATTGTATTTTCTTCATGTTTGACTCTGAGGAAATCATTAAGTTCTTTCACAACCGAGAGCACAGAAAGAGAGTCTGGGAGGACTGGACACAACAACCTGCCAGCACTGCCACGATGGGCCGCCAGACACTGGGCCGCCAGGCACTGGGCCGCCAGACACTGGGCCGCCAGGCACTGGGCCGCCAGGCACTGGGCCGCCAGGCACTGGGCCGCCAGGCACTGGGCCGCAAGGCACTGGGCCGCCAGGCACTGGGCCGCAAGGCACTGGGCCGCAAGGCACTGGGCCGCAAGACACTGGGCCAAGACACAAGACACTGGGCCGCACTGGGCCGCAAGACACTGGGCCGCAAGACACTGGGCCTCACACTTGTGTTAAGTTACAAGTGCTGACATTTCTGTGTGGTGTCATCTCTGATGTTCTGTGTGACAGAGTGTCTCTTGCAGCGAAACATTCTATCAACAGACAGTTTGTGGGCCTCAACACACTGGGCCCTCAAACTGGGCCCATCAACAGAAACACTGGGCCCATCACACACCAGGCCATCAACAGAAACGCCCATACACAGGCCATCAACAGAAACACCCAGGCCATCAACAGAAACACATCAACAGGCCCATCAACAGAAACACCCAGGCCATCCAGGCCATCAACAGAAACAACAGAAACCCAGGAAACACCAGGCCATCAACAGAAACACTGGGCCAACAGAAACACCCAGGCCATCACACAGAAACACCCAGGCCATCAACAGAAACACCCAGGCCATCAACAGAAACACCCAGGCAATCAACAGAAACACCCAGGCCATCAACTCAATAAATCAGCACCTTGAGCCAAGCTGTTGTCTGAAGGGTAGTGGCAGGCACGCATGGAGAGAACGTTCATTTGCGGTGAGAAAACAGAACACAGTGGGGAAGGCCTCCACACACAATCAGGCCGTATATATTGCACCAACTGGTTACTGCAATGTTGCTGATGTATGATTTAGTAAACCAAAACTACTTGGTAGGTCTGCTGTAAACCACTGTATTAAACAAGAGGGGAGCCCAGTCAAAGCACTCTTTTCTGCAACCTGTTTGTTAAGCACAACTCCATTAATATAATAATGCATCTAATTATAATGATAATAATTCATGCCATTTAACAGATGCCCTTATCCATAGCAACTGAAAGTCATGCTAAGCGGGAATCAAACCCACTATCCTGGCGTTGCAAGTACCATTTTCTAACGACTGAGAAATGGCCTTCTTCGTCACGGCCCTGGTCCGCAGAGAGAAATGCCTTGGTCATTAAATATAATGCTATTGGTCACATCCACATAGTTAGCAGATGTTATTGAGGCTGTAGAGAAATGCTTGTCTTCCTAACTCCAATAGTGTAGTATCTAACAATTCACAACAATACACACAAACCTAAAAAGTAGAAGAATGGAATTAATTAATAAATCAAAAAAATAAATAAATAAATATATTGTTCAAAAAAATAAAGGGAACACTAAAATAACACATCCTAGATCTGAATGAATGAAATATTCTTATTAAATACTTTTTTCTTTACATAGTTGAATGTGCTGACAACAAAATCACACAAAAATTATCAATGGAAATCAAATTTATCAACCCATGGAGGTCTGGATTTGGAGTCACACTCAAAATGAACACACTACAGGCTGATCCAACTTTGATGTAAGGTCCTTAAAACAAGTCAAAATGAGGCTCAGTAGTGTGTGTGGCCTCCACGTGCCTGTATGACCTCCCTACAACGCCTGGGCATGCTCCTGATGAGGTGGTGGATGGTCTCATGAGGGATCTCCTCCCAGACCTGGACTAAAGCATCCGCCAACTCCTGGACAGTCTGTTGGTGGATTGAGCGAGACATGATGTCCCAGATGTGCTCAATTGGATTCAGGTCTGGGGAACGGGCGGGCCAGTCCATAGCATCAATGCCTTCCTCTTGCAGGAACTGCTGACACACTCCAGCCACATGAGGTCTAGCGTTGTCTTGCATTAGGATGAACCCAGGGCCAACCGCACCAGCATATGGTCTCACAAGGTGGTCTGAGGATCTCATCTCGGTACCTAATGGCAGTCAGGCTACCTCTGGCGAGCACATGGAGGGCTGTGCGGCCCCCCAAAGAAATGCCATCCCACACCATGACTGACCCACCGCCAAACCGGTCATGCTGGAGTATGTTGCAGGCAGCAGAACGTTCTCCACGGCATCTCCAGACTCTGTCACGTCTATCACGTGCTCAGTGTGAACCTGCTTTCATCTGTGAAGAGCACAGGGCGCCAGTGGCGAATTTGCCAATCTTGGTGTTCTCTGGCAAATGCCAAACGTCCTGCACAGTGTTGGGCTGTAAGCACAACCCCCACCTGTGGACGTCGGAACCTCATACCACCCTCATGGAGTCTGTTTCTGACCGTTTGAGCAGACACATGCACATTTGTGGCCTGCTGGAGGTCATTTTGCAGGGCTCTGGCAGTGCTCCTCCTTGCACAAAGGCGGAGGTAGCGATCCTGCTGCTGGGTTGTTGCCCTCCTACGGCCTCCTCCTCGTCTCCTGATGTACTGGCCTACCTGAGCCACTTGTAGCATGAGACGGAGTCTACAACCCACACCACTAGAGTGAAAGCACCGCCAGCATTCAAAAGTGACCAAAACATCAGCCAGGAAGCATAGGGACTGAGAAGTGGTCTGGGGTCCCCACCTGCAGAACCACTCCTTTATTGGGGGTGTCTTGCTAATTGCCTATAATTTCCCCATGTTGTCTATTCCATTTGCACAACAGCATGTGAAATTTATTGTCAATCAGTGTTGCTTCCTAAGTGGACAGTTTGATTTCACAGAAGTGTGATTGACTTGGAGTTACATTGTGTTGTTTAAGTGTTCCCTTTATTTTTTTGAGCAGTATATATATATATATATCAGTATGACCCTGGTCTGCAGAGAGTCAGTATACATCTCATACACTAATAGTTGTATTAGTTCCCATCCTGACAGACACCTCGTTAAGTTCGCTGATGACACTGCCTGTTGATCAGCCTGTTGCATGATGATGAGGAACTTCCGAAATGACTTTGAAGAGTGGTGTGACCAATCACACTTGGTCCTCCATACCAACAAGACCAAAGAGATGTGCATCAACGTCAGGAAGAGAACACCACCTACCTCTGCAACATCTATCAGAGGTCAGAACATAGAGATTGTAGAGGAATACACATACCTGGGTGTCCTCTTGGCCAATAAGCTTCAGTGGAGTAAATGTACAGACTGACTTTTCTCAAAAAGCTGGGATCTTTCAATGTTAATTGTACTATACTGACTCTGTTTTACAAATCTTTCAGTGAGAGTATTTTAACTGTTTGTATTATTTGTTGGTTTGGCAATGCCACTGTCAGCCAGACAAATGTGCTGAGAAGGATTATCACCACAGCAAGCAAGGTACTTGGAGTCAAACAGACAGGCCTGGATGAGATCTTTAAGGTCAGGGCCCTACCCAAGGTACTTGGAGTCAAACAGACAGGCCTGGATGAGATCTTTAAGGTCAGGGCCCTCTGCAAGGCTCACAAAATCATTTTAGACCCAAGCCACCCCCTGTAGGCCTGGGCGCAGGTATAGGGATCGAAAAAGAAAAACACAACTAGACAATAATTTGTGCCAGGTGTGATACCCCCCCCCCTAAATAGCTTGGGCTAATGTTCCTATTGACCCAGTAAGGCCAGCAGGCTAATGTTCCTATTGACCCAGTAAGGCCAGCAGGCTATTGGTATGTAACTGTTATGAAAGTTGTCAATTTGTTTTGCTATTTAAACACCATTTTAAACATGTACTTGACACTGCAACAACATTTCCCCATGGCAACAACATTTCCCCATGGCAACAAAAATTCAGTAAAGTGATATCCCCCCCCAAATAGCTTGGGCTAATGTTCCTATTGACCCAGTAAGGCCAGCAGGCTAATCTTCACAATGGCCCTGTCCCAGAAGTCAGCCAGACAGGCTAATGTTCCTATTGACCCATCATGGCCAGCAGGTATTGGTATGTAACAGTTATGAAAGTTGTCAATTTGTTTTGAGTCTATTTAAGTAACCATTTTAAACATGTATGACCCTGGTTGACACTGCAACTGAGTAACATTTCCCAATGGCTTCATGGGCAGACAACATTTCTTCCCATGGTTTGCAGAGAGTCAGTAGACTGAGTAATTTCATCATCATCATGACCCTGGTCTGCAGAGAGTCAGTAGACTGAGTAATGACTTCTTCATCATGGCCCTGGTCTGCAGAGAGTCAGTATACTGAGTAATGACTTCTTCACAATGGCCCTGGTCTGCAGAGAGTCAGTAGACTGAGTAATGGCTTCTTCATCATGGCCCTGGTCTGCAGAGAGTCAGTATACTGAGTAATGACTTCTTCACAATGGCCCTGGTCTGCAGAGAGTCAGTAGACTGAGTAATGGGTTCTTCATCATGACCCTGGTCCACAGAGAGTCAGTATACTGAGTAATGACTTCTTCACAATGGCCCTGGTCTGCAGAGAGTCAGTATACTGAGTAATGACTTCTTCACAATGGCCCTGGTCTGCAGAGAGTCAGTATACTGAGTAATGACTTCTTCATCATGACCCTGGTCTGCAGAGTCAGTAGACTGAGTAATGGCTTCTTCATCATCATCATCATGACCCTGGTCTGCAGAGAGTCAGTAGACTGAGTAATGGGTTCTTCATCATTGGTCTGCAGAGAGTCAGTATAGTGAGTAATGGGTTCTTCATCATGACCCTGGTCTGCAGAGAGTCAGTATACTGAGTAATGGATTCTTCATCATTGGTCTGCAGAGAGTCAGTAGACTGAGTAATGGGTTCTTCATCATGGCCCTGGTCCACAGAGAGTCTGTATACTGAGACTTCATCATGACCCTGGTCCGCAGAGTGTCTGTATACGCTGCTAGAACACGTTATAAGGAGGGGGTCCTTTATGCTTTCCAAGGGCCAATTCCTAACTGGAGATTTGTGCTTGAGGTTTGCACCAAAGTCTGTGGTGCATCAGATGATGAAGCCAGACCACTACTCAGCCCTTCCATTGACCAGACACTAAGAAACCCAATGTACACAAACACATGTAGACCCAGCCTACACTCACAATCACTCTGGATGTGTGTGTGTACAGTAATATGGTTTTCCATTGTAAATGGGCAGGCATAAGATGTTGGGGATGCAGGCCTGACTGAGTGGTTGACTCCATCCACTGGCTCCACAACAGGGGGCTCAACACTGGCGATTAGGCCCTGCAGACGGGCCTCCAGGCGGGAAAGCCCAGAATCATGTGAGCTACATTTTTTTTTTAAACAAACGGAACTGCAGCTAATGAATTGGAACGAAGTGCATTTTTTACTGGGTGGCCGGGGAGGACTTAGGGCTTTCCTTTCTTCTTCTTCCACGGCCTTCAACGCCAAAGGCACTTGCTTTCAGAAGCCACTGTGTTCAGTTCAGGGACCTGAGCAGTGGCACTGTACCTTAGGCGCTTGTTTACAAAGCAGGCCCCTCACTGAGCCAAAACCATCCAAATCCCCCACATATCTAGGTGAGAAATATTCTGATTGGCTGCTGCCAAATGTAACCTAATTTTCACGTAGGCAAATGGACAGCAGCTCTCCAATAACAAGGTCAAACCAACAAAACAATGGAGTTTGAGGGGGAGGGGCCCTACTGAAGAGCACGAGACAGAATGACAGATGGTAGCAATACTCTGTAGTGTAACTACCTCAATGTACAAAACAACAACACGTCCATCATGTCAGTAGGCTTCAAAGTATGGCAGTTCAGTTGTAGACATCTCAATGCAGTGAGTTGGGAGGAGGGGGGGTACACCTACATCACCAAGTAGCGTTACATAAGGCTGAAGTCCCTATGCACATCCATTGAACAAAACGTACACAGCGTTCGTACTGGACGGGCTGCTAACATACCAGCGTAAACAAGGCTGCTACAGGTAGGCTGAAGTCCGAAGAGAGAGAGAGACAAGAGGGTCGAAGTCCGGTAACATTAATGTGTAAACCATAACAGCAAGGTCACGGGGAAAGCGTAACGCTAATACTTTCGGTCTGGAATGTGACTGTTTTTGATAAACAAACTAGCTGTGCTGGTACTGTAGGTCTAGTGTAGAACAGTCCCAACTCTTTCAAACTCAAGGCAGGAGGCATAAAATGAGTACGGACACCTAGCTAAATAGATCAATCAATTGGCAGTTATCGAAAAGGTTTTAAGTTAATTAAGTTACTGCCAAATGCACTCCTTTCTAGAGCTGTGAACCAAATGGACATATAACATGACATATGCCTGGTAGAAAGTTAGTACAATAAAAAGATTATACATTAATGCAAATAGATCAATTGTTAGCTAACGTTACCTTTGCAAAGCAGACGAAATTCCTTTGTGGATGTCCACTTTTCTATTTATGTTGCCGAGCTTTCTTCAACTTAACTTCTAAGCCAGTTCGTTCAACTAATACAACGGTACAATTGTCTGAATAATCCAAGCCATTCAAAACATTAAATCCAATGAAAATGTTGAAAACCATCCAGACTTGAAAAGGTCCCCGACGGCGAACAAAAAAAAAGATAAACTCTAAAAGGCCGCACCGCCAGACCCACATCAGAGGGCAACAACAGCCATTTCGCTAAACGGTAGTGACTTTCTGCATTGCACAAAGATACAAGTCAAACTGATTATTAGTGTTTACACATATAATAATAATACAGACACACAATTATTAACTCATCCTAACATTTTCTATACTTTGTTCAAGGGGAAGAAAAAAAAAAGTGTAGTTAAAAAGGCAACAGTCCTTACAAAAGGAACAAAAGTGGAAACAGATGTAGCTAGATAGCTAGCTACCGTTAGCAACCAACTGTCCAGAGCTACAGCCGGTTACGATAGCTCATTAGACTGCAACTCAAACGTCTGTTACTGTCCAAAACAATACCAGGCAAAGCATATATATATATATATAAAAAGTGTTTATAATCCAAGTTCAAGGGTCAAATGAAAAAAATAAAAAAAATAAACAATGAAGACGAGGTTAGAAGAAAACTAAAATATCTAAAAACACATTTTCTCTGGTGTATTTTGCCAGCTAACGTTAGCTTAGCTTCCCGTCGACGAGCCGCGTCACCACATCACAGGCTGGCGAAAAGAAAACTAGGAGATCGCGGAAACTTTAAACTCCTTGGATTGAGCTCGAAACGCACTTGATAAATATGTATCCACGGCCAATTTGTCCATGGGTTACCAACGTATCAAATAAACCAGGTTTCCGTCCGAATGCAAGTTTTTAATCCAGTTTTCTTTGGTAGTCCAGCTCGACAGGAGCCGTCCCTCTCCCGGTCGGCTCAGGAGTCACTTCTTGTTGTCTATCGTTTCCTGCTCTCCTGTGCGTCAATACGTTGGAAAGCACGTCGGTACGTCGCAGGCTACGGTCGGTGACCAAGGTTGCCGCTCATTCAGTCTGACGTTAGATTTACAGTATATTATCTTTGAGTGTGTTTTAGGTCATTGGGATTAGCCTATGTGTGGTGGAATAATGGCAGCATTTTCCCTCTTGACACTTCTTGATTTTTTTTTACATTTATAATGGAAGAGATTTAGTTATCTTTGAAAAATCACACACACACACACACACACACACACACACACACACAGCACTCCAGAGACACTCCACAGGGTGTCTTAATTAAAGTAATTATGCCCTCCATGTACACTATGAGACAGATATTGCCCATTTCAATGTGAACAATTTAGATGTTTATTATCCTCAGCGTCCGGTCTGACCTGAATAATTTATGTCTTAGAGACCTTCTGGGAATTTCCAGTCAATCAAGTGAGTAGATGTTTTGCTTCAGGGACCTGCAATATTGGCAGTAATCAGTCAACATAATCATCCTGAGCTCCAACATCCTCTCCAGCTTTTGAGAGTGAAGAGAAAGAGAGAGGGAAAAAGCCAGAGAGAGAAAATGTGAGGGTGGGTTTTGCTTAAATCAGTTATGGAGCCTCAGGATGGTCCTGTTAGACTACAGGATGGTTCAGTTAGACTACAGGATGGTTCAGTTAGACTACAGGATGGTTCAGTTAGACTACAGGATGGTTCTGTTAGACTACAGGATGGTTCTGTTAGACTACAGGATGGTTCTGTTAGACTACAGGATGGTTCTGTTAGACTACAGGATGGTTCTGTTAGACTACAGGATGGTTCTGTTAGACTACAGGATGGTTCTGTTAGACTACAGGATGGTTCTGTTAGACTACAGGATGGTTCTGTTAGACTACAGGATGGTTCAGTTAGACTACAGGATGGTTCTGTTAGACTACAGAATGGTTCTGTTAGACTACAGGATGGTTCTGTTTGACTACAGGATGGTTCTGTTTGACTACAGGATGGTTCTGTTAGACTACATCAGTAGTAATGAGACCCAACCCCTTCTCATAATGGCGTTATTGGGGGATGATGGAATTGCTAAACAGACAGTCACACTCTTATGACATAGCAGCGTGTGGTGGAACTGCAAAGTGCCATCAGACCTGCTTCCCTGATCATCCATCAGACCTGCTTCCCTGATCATCCATCAGATCTGCTTCCCTGATCATCCATCAGATCTCCTTCCCTGATCATCCGTCAGATCTGCTTCCCTGATCATCCATCAGACCTGCTTCCCTGATCATCCATCAGATCTGCTTCCCTGATCATCTGTCAGATCTCCTTCCCTGATCATCCATCAGACCTGCTTCCCTGATCAAACATGAGATCTGCTTCCCTGATCAAACATGAGATCTGCTTCCCTGATCATTCATCAGACCTGCTTCCCTGATCAAACATGAGATCTGCTTCCCTGATCATCCATCAGATCTGCTTCCCTGATCATCCATCAGATCTGCTTCCCTGATCATCCATCAGATCTGCTTCCCTGATCATCCGTCAGATCTGCTTCCCTGATCATCTGTCAGATTTGCTTCCCTGATCATCCGTCAGATCTGCTTCCCTGATCATCCGTCAGATCTGCTTCCCTGATCATCCATCAGATCTGCTTCCCTGATCATCCGTCAGATCTGCTTCCCTGATCATCCGTCAGATCTGCTTCCCTGATCATCCGTCAGATCTGCTTCCCTGATCATTCATCAGACCTGCTTCCCTGATCAAACATGAGATCTGCTTCCCTGATCATCCGTCAGATCTGCTTCCCTGATCATCCATCAGACCTGCTTCCCTGATCAAACATGAGATCTGCTTCCCTGATCATCCATCAGATCTGCTTCCCTGATCATCCGTCAGATCTGCTTCCCTGATCATCCGTCAGATCTGCTTCCCTGATCATCCATCAGATCTGCTTCCCTGATCATCCATCAGATCTGCTTCCCTGATCATCCGTCAGATCTGCTTCCCTGATCATTCATCAGACCTGCTTCCCTGATCAAACATGAGATCTGCTTCCCTGATCATTCATCAGACCTGCTTCCCTGATCAAACATGAGATCTGCTTCCCTGATCATCCATCAGATCTGCTTCCCTGATCATCCATCAGATCTGCTTCCCTGATCATCCATCAGATCTGCTTCCCTGATCATCCGTCAGATCTGCTTCCCTGATCATTCATCAGATCTGCTTCCCTGATCATTCATCAGACCTGCTTCCCTGATCAAACATGAGATCTGCTTCCCTGATCATCCATCGGATCTGCTTCCCTGATCATCCATCAGACCTGCTTCCCTGATCAAACATGAGATTTGCTTCCCTGATCATCCGTCAGATCTGCTTCCCTGATCATCCGTCAGATCTGCTTCCCTGATCATCCGTCAGATCTGCTTCCCTGATCATCCATCAGATCTGCTTCCCTGATCATCCGTCAGATCTCCTTCCCTGATCATCCATCAGATCTGCTTCCCTGATCATCCGTCAGATCTGCTTCCCTGATCATTCATCAGACCTGCTTCCCTGATCATCCGTCAGATCTGCCTCCCTGATCATCCGTCAGATCTGCTTCCCTGATCATTCATCAGATCTGCTTCCCTGATCATCCGTCAGATCTGCTTCCCTGATCATCCATCAGATCTGCTTCCCTGATCATCCGTCAGATCTCCCCTTCCCTGATCATTCATCAGACCTGCTTCCCTGATCATCCGTACCCAGATCATCCCATCAGATCTGCCTCCCTGATCATCCGTCAGATCTGCTTCCCTGATCATTCATCAGACCTGCTTCCCTGATCATCCGTCAGATCTGCCTCCCTGATCATCCGTCAGATCTGCTTCCCTGATCATCCATCAGACCTGCTTCCCTGATCATCCATCAGACCTGCTTCCCTGATCATCCATCAGATCTGCTTCCCTGATCATCCATCAGGCTTCCAGTTCCATTTCATACTTTGTTGATGTTTTATGTTTATACTTATATTCACAATTCAGCTTTTAGCTGCCATGTATATGCAAAAAACTAAACTAAACTATAATGCAGTTTACTGTGTGCTAGACTGTCCTGTCTGTGAACTATAATGCAGTTTACTGTGTGCTAGACTGTCCTGTCTGTGAACTATAATGCAGTTTACTGTGTGCTAGTCTGTCCTGTCTGTGAACTATAATGCAGTTTACTGTGTGCTAGACTGTCCTGTCTGTGAACTAAAATGCAGTGTACTGTGTGCTAGTCTGTCCTGTCTGTGAACTATAATGCAGTGTACAGTGTGCTAGACTGTCCTGCCTGTGAACTATAATGGGAATGGGCCATTTATGTTGTGTATGAGGTAATCGGTTAACCGACCCTTTGAAACTTGAGGAAGGTACCCAGCACTCTACCTGTAAGATCACACTGATGACAGGTCTAATGAGGTGTCTGTCACTACAGTCTTATCAATCCCTCCCCCCCTCTCCCCATCACCCCTAGCCATCTCCCTTCTCCCCCTCTACCCATCTCCCCTCTCTCACTCTCCCACTCTCCCGCTCTCCTCCTCTACCCATCTCTCCATCTCCCCTCTCCCGCTCTCCTCCTCTACCCATCAGCCCCTAGCCCTCCTCCCTCCTCCTATCCATCTCTCCTCTCCCTATCCTCTCCCGCTCTCCTCCTCTACCCATCACCCCCCCCTAGCCCTCCTCCTATCCATCTACCCATCTCTCGCTCTCCCCCTCTACCCATCTCTCCATCTCCCCCTCCCCTATACCCATCTCTCCATCTCCCACCTCCTCCTACCCATCACCCCCTATCCATCTCCTCCCTCCCCCTATCCATCTACCCATCTCCCCATCCCCCCTCTCCCGCTCTCCTCCTCTACCCATCACCCCCTATCCCTCCTCCCTCCCCCTATCCATCTACCCATCTCCTCTACCCTCACCCATCTCTCCATCCCCCCTCTCCCGCTCTCCTCCTCTACCCATCACCCCCTATCCATCACCCCTTCTCCCCCTCCCCTATCCATCTCCCCTCTCCCACTCTCCTCCTCTACCCATCACCCCCTATCCCTCCTCCCTCCCCCTATCCATCTCCCCTCTCCCACTCTCCTCCTCTACCCATCACCCCCTATCCCTCCTCCCTCCCCTCTATCCTATCTCCCCCCATCTCCCACTCTCCTCCTCTACCCATCACCCCCTATCCCTCCTCCCTCCCCCTATCCATCTCCCCTCTCCCACTCTCCTCCTCTACCCATCACCCCCTATCCCTCCTCCCTCCCCCTATCCATCTCCCCTCTCCCACTCTCCTCCTCTACCCATCACCCCTATCCCTCCTCCCTCCCCCTATCCATCTACCCTCTCTCCACTCTCCTCCTCTACCCATCACCCCCTATCCCTCCTCCCTCCCCCTATCCATCTCCCCTCTCCCCTCTACCCTATCCCCCTCTCCCACTCTCCCTCCTCTACCCATCTCCCCCTACCCATCTCCCTCTCCCCCCCCTCCCCCTATCTCCCCTCTCCCACTCTCCTCCTCTACCCATCACCCCCTATCCCTCCTCCCTCCCCCTATCCATCTCCCCTCTCCCACTCTCCTCCTCTACCCATCACCCCCTATCCCTCCTCCCTCCCCCTATCCATCTACCCTCTCCCACTCTCCTCCTCTACCCATCACCCCCTATCCCTCCTCCCTCCCCCTATCCATCTACCCTCTCCCACTCTCCTCCTCTACCCATCACCCCCTATCCCTCCTCCCTCCCCCTATCCATCTCCTCCCCTCACCCCCTATCCTCTCCCCTCCCCCTATCCATCCCCTCTCCCCTCTACCCATCACCCCTATCCCTCCTCCCTCCCCCTATCCATCTACCCTCTCCCACTCTCCTCCTCTACCCATCACCCCCTATCCCTCCTCCCTCCCCCTATCCATCTATCCATCCCTCTCCCACTCTCCTCCTCTACCCATCACCCCCTATCCCTCCTCCCTCCCCCTATCCATCTACCCTCTCTCCACTCTCCTCCTCTACCCATCACCCCCTATCCCTCCTCCCTCCCCCTATCCATCTACTATCCCTCCCCTCTCCCACTCTCCTCCTCTACCCATCACCCCCTATCCCTCCCTCCCCCTCCCCTATCCATCTACCCTCTCCCACTCTCCTCCTCTACCCATCACCCCTATCCCTCCTCCCTCCCCCTATCCATCTACCCTCTCCCACTCTCCTCCTCTACCCATCACCCCTATCCCTCCTCCCTCCCCCTATCCATCTACCCTCTCCCACTCTCCTCCTCTACCCATCACCCCCTATCCCTCCTCCCTCCCCCCCCTATCCATCTCCCCTCTACCCATCCTCTCCCTCCTCCCTCCCCTATCCACCCCCTCCTCCTACCCATCCCCCTATCCCTCCTCCCTCCCCCTATCCATCTACCCTCTCCCACTCTCCTCCTCTACCCATCACCCCTATCCCTCCTCCCTCCCCCTATCCATCTCCCCTCTCCCACTCTCCTCCTCTACCCATCACCCCCTATCCCTCCTCCCTCCCCCTATCCATCTACCCTCTCCCACTCTCCTCCTCTACCCATCACCCCCTATCCCTCCTCCCTCCCCCTATCCATCTACCCTCTCCCACTCTCGTGTTTCACATAGACCTACACCCAAACCCATCCACCCCTGTCTGCCACCCCTGTCTGCCACCCCTGTCTGCCACCCCTGTCTGCCACCCCTGTCTGCCACCCCTGTCTGCCACCCCTGTCTGCCACCCCTGTTTGCCAGTCAGAGAATCACAGGACAGCCGTGCGTTTCCGTAACTCTTGACCTCTGAGATTTACCCTGTCGCTTCCTGCCCATTTCAACACTTTAAAAATAGATGGCCACCAATGACCACCACTTCCTCCCCAAGCTCTGACAGCTGACACACCCTACAGGAATGTGCCATGATCATGGCATGTCTGCCCAACTACAGTTGAAGTCGGAAGTTTACATACTGTCACGGCTCTCGTCGAAAGGAGTGGACCAAAGCGCAGCGTGGAAAGTGTTCATGATTTTTATGATCAAAAACCACTCAAACAAAAATAACAACGTGAACAGTTCTGTCAGGTACAGACACTAAACAGAAAACAACATCCCACAAAACTCAAATGGAAAATGCCAACTTATACAGTATATGATCCCCAATCAGAGACAACGATAGACAGTTGCCTATGATTGGGAACCACACTAACATAGACATAAGGAAACTAGAATGCCAACCCTAGTCACACCCTGAACCAAAATAGAGAATAAAAACCTCTCTATGGCCAGGGCGTGACACATAAACAAGTTTTAATGATTCCAACCTAAGTGTTTCAACCACTCCACAAATTTCTTGTTAACAAACTAAAGTTTTGGCAAGTCTGTTAGGACATCTACTTTGTGCATGACACAAGTCATTTTTCCAACAATTGTTTGCAGACAGATTATTTCACTGTGTCACAATTCCAGTTGGTCAGAAGTTTACATACACTAAGTTGACTGTGCCTTTAAACAGCTTGGAAAATTCCAGAAAATTATGTCATGGCTTTTGAACCTTCTGATAGGCTAATTGACATAATTTGAGTCAATTGGTGGTACCTGTGGATGTATTTCAAGGCCTACCTTCAAACTCAGTGCTCTTTGCTTGACATGGGAAAATCAAAAGAAATCAGCCAAGACCTCAGAAAAAAATTGTAGACCTCCACAAGTCTGGTTCATCCTTGGGAGCAATTTCCAAACGCCTGAAGGTACCACATTCATCTGCACAAACAATAGTACGCAAGTATAAACACCATGGGACCACACAGCCATCATACCGCTCAGGAAGGAGACTCGTTCTGTCTCCTAGAGATGAATGTACTTTTGTGCGAAAAGTGCAAATCAATCCCAGAACAACAGAAAAAGACCTTGTGAAGATGCTGGAGGAAATGGGTACAAAAGTATCTATATCCATAGTAAAATGAGTCCTATATCGACATAACCTGAAAGGCTGCTCAGCAAGGAAGAAGCCACTGTTCCAAAACTGCCATAAAAAAAGCCAGACTACAGTTTGCATCTGCATATGGGGACAAAGATCGTACTTTTTGGAGAAATGTCCTCTGGTCTGATGAAACAAAATAGAACTGTTATGGCCATAATGACCATCATTATGTTTGGAGGAAAAAGGGGATGCTTGCAAGCCGAAGAACACCATCCCAACCGTGAAGCACGGGTGTGGCAGCATCATGTTGTGGGGGTGCTTTGCTGCAATAGGGACTGGTGCACTTCACAAAATAGATGGCATCATGAGGTAGGGAAATTATGTGGATATACTGAAGCAACATCTCAAGACATCAGTCAGGAAGTTAAAGCTTGGTCGCAAATGGGTCTTCCAAATGGACAATGACCCCAAGCAGACTTCCAAAGTTGTGGCAAAATGGCTTAAGGACAATAAAGTCAAGGTATTGGAGTGGCCATCACAAAGCCCTGACCTCAATCCCATAGAAAATTTGCGGGCAGAACTGAAAAAGCGTGTGCGAGCAAGGAGGCCTACAAACCTGACTCAGTTACAGCAACTCTGTCAGGAGGAATGGGCCAAAATTCACCCAATTTGTTGTGGCGAGCTTGTGGAAGGCAATGCTACCAAATACTAATTGAGTGTATGTAAACTTCTGACCCACTGGGAATGTGATGAAAGAAATAAAAGCTGAGATAAATCATTCTCTCTACTATTATTCTGACAGTTCACAATCTTAAAATAAAGGTGATCCTTACTGACCTATGACAGGGAATTTTTACATGGATTAAATGTCAGGAATTGTGAGAAACGGGAAGTACTGGTGCTGAAGGTGCTGCAGCGCTCACTGGTGGTGAGGTGGTAAAACTGCAAAGATTTGTGTTGCAACAAGGGATGTCTGATGATGATGATGGACTGTCAGTGAGGGGATTATCACTGGCCCCATTATGAAGTACTTCATTTATCTACAACAAAAAACATATGTTACAAATATACTGTAACTATGGCAAACTAGACAAGACATGCCATTATGCTTGAATTAATACTACATACTACAATAGATACTGTTAGTCTGGGTGATAATAGTCCTGGATTTAACTCATATTTGACCACAGGAGGGCAGTGTAAATCAACATACTTATACTACAGTACTTGGGTCATTCTTGGGCTGCGGAAATATTTGAAAATTATATATATATATATATATATATATATTCTTTTTACTAGAATAAATGCATTTTCTGAACAGCGCATGACATTAAGTAGATATTAAACCTTCAAGAAAACCCATTCTCCCACCTCAGGCATTAAAGCCCTTGTTTATTAATGTCCATTTTTGTCTGATTTTTATCTTCAACCCCGTCACAGACAATATGGAAGTTGTCTGAATGTAAAAAATATACATTTGCCTGATGCTCATGTGTTCCCCCAAACATATTCAATTGTTATAAATATAAAATCTCTGAATGTTGCTTTATGAAACTCTGAGATAAGACACATTATTTCAATAAAAAACAAGCTTTCAATTCAGCATTTTAACATGAATTTAATCTTTTTGGGATTGTCCTTAACATTTCAGACTGAGCTCAGAAAACACTAAATTCATATTTATTCATCTATGCCATGTTATTAAACAAATATTGTCATGTGACGGGGTTGAGACTAGTGTGACAGGGTTGATTACTGTAACAGGGTTGAGACTAGCGTGACAGGGTTGAATACTGTAACGAGGTTGAGACTAGCGTGACAGGGTTGAGACTAGGGTTGGTGAGACAGGGTTGAATACTGTGACGATGGGGTTGGTTGAGACTAGGGTGACAGGATTGAATACTGTAACGGGGTTGAGACTAGGGTGACAGGGTTGAATACTGTAACGGGGTTGAGACTAGGGTGACAGGGTTGAATACTGTAACGAGGGTTGAGACTAGGGTGACAGGATTGAATACTGTAACTGTAATGGGGTTGAGACTAGCGTGACAGGGTTGAATACTGTAACGGGGTTGAGAGGGTGACAGGGTTGAATACTGTGACAGGGTTGAGACTAGGGTGACAGGGTTGAATACTGTAACGGGGTTGAGACTAGCGTGACAGGGTTGAATACTGTAACGGGGTTGAGACTAGGGTGACAGGGTTGAATACTGTAACGGGGTTGAGACTAGTGTGACAGGGTTGAATACTGTAATGGGGTTGAGACTAGCGTGACAGGGTTGAATACTGTAACGGGGTTGAGACTAGGTGACAGGGTTGAATACTGTAATGGGGTTGAGACTAGCGTGACAGGGTTGAATACTGTAACAGGGTTGAGACTAGGGTGACAGGGTTGAGACTAGCGTGACAGGGTTGAATACTGTAACGGGGTTGAGACTAGGGTGACAGGGTTGAATACTGTAACGGGGTTGAGACTAGCGTGACAGGGTTGAATACTGTAATGGGGTTGAGACTAGCGTGACAGGGTTGAATACTGTAACGGGGTTGAGACTAGGGTGACAGGGTTGAATACTGTAATGGGGTTGAGACTAGCGTGACAGGGTTGAATACTGTAACGAGGTTGAGACTAGTGTGACAGGGTTGAATACTGTAACGGGGTTGAGACTAGGGTGACAGGGTTGAATACTGTAACGGGGTTGAGACTAGGTGACAGGGATTGAATACTGTAATGGGGTTGAGACTAGCGTGACAGGGTTGAATGCTGTAACATGGGGTTGAGACTAGCGTGACAGGGTTGAATACTGTAACAGGGGGTTGAGACTAGGGTGACAGGGTTGAATACTGTAACGGGGTTGAGACTAGGGTGACAGGGTTGAATACTGTAACGGGGTTGAGACTAGGTGACAGGGTTGAATACTGTAACACAGGGTTGAATACTGTAATGGGGTTGAGACTAGGGTGACAGGGTTGAATACTGTAACGGGGTTGAGACTAGGGTGACAGGGTTGAATACTGTAACATGGGGTTGAGACTAGCGTGACAGGGTTGAATACTGTAATGGGGTTGAGACTAGCGTGACAGGGTTGAATACTGTAACAGGGTTGAGACTAGCGTGACAGGGTTGAATACTGTAACTGGGGTTGAGACTAGACAGGGTGACAGGGTTGAATACTGTAACTGTAATGGGGTTGAGACTAGGGTGACAGGGTTGAATACTGTAACGGGGTTGAGACTAGCGTGACGTGTCAACAGGGTTGAGATACTGTAACGGGGTTGAGACTAGCGTGCAGGGTTGACAGGGTTGAATACTGTAACAGGGTTGAGACTGGGGTTGGGTGACAGGGTTGAATACTGTGAGAACGTGACAGGGTTTGTAAGACTAGCGTGACAGGGTTGAATACTGTTGAATACTGTAATGGGGTTGAGACTAGCTGACAGGGTTGAATACTGTAATGGGGTTGAGACTAGCGTGACAGGGTTGAATACTGTAATGGGGTTGAGACTACGTGACAGGGTTGAATACAGGGTTGAGACTAGCGTGACAGGGTTGAATACTGTAACGGGGTTGAGACTAGCGTGACAGGGTTGAATACTGTAATGGGGTTGAGACTAGCGTGACAGGGTTGAATACTGAGACTAGCGTGACAGGGTTGAATATAATGGGGTTGAGACTAGCGTGACACTGTAATGGGGTTGAGACTAGCGTGACAGGGTTGGTTGAGATCTGTAATGGGATTGAGACTAGCGTGACAGGGTTGAATACTGTAACGGGGTTGAGACTAGGGTGACAGGGTTGAATACTGTAATGGGGTTGAGACTAGCGTGACAGGGTTGAATACTGTAACGGGGTTGAGACTAGCGTGACAGGGTTGAATACTGTAACGGGATTGAGACTAGCGTTACAGGATGGAATACTGTAACACGGTTGAAGAGACACATCGGTTTTCATATAAACTAGTTTAGTTTACTATCAAAATCCCTCCAAGATTTACCCCAAAACATTACATGTCATTGTACGCAACCATGTAATAAGGACATTAGATATATTTAGAATAATCTGGGTTTTATTATCCAAACTGCAGTAAATATCGAAACAAATAGAAACACATCAGGCATTAGGGTAATAACATTCAACAGGTTCCATCAGAAAGGTTCAGCGTGTCATCAAACTGTAGGAACATTTTCCAGGGGCATTTAGAATGTTAGAACAGCTGTTAACTACAGCACTAGTGTCGGCATGACGACCCTTCTTCTCAGGAGCACCATATTCATTCATTCATTCATTCGTGGTTTTCTTCCTGAGAGCCCAATCATCTCTCTCAACCTCTACATGGTGGGTTGTCACACGCTGTGGGGATGTGGAATCATCTCAAGGACTTCCTCAAACTGAGACCAGTGGATGTCATCTTGAGAAGGCCAGAAAAATATCTGTTTGGTCCTACACAATGCATATATTTCACTTGTACACTCATTTCATCCGTGTCGAGGATGATGCCTGGATGAAGGTGATCATATTCCACTACACACCACTGACCAAGAAGACCTGGATTTACCCACTGGATTTTGTCCACAGCTTGTGGATTTTCCTCATTGGCTGTTCTGGAGCAGCCAGGACCTCCTGCCTGAACCTGAAGCGCTGTGTGTTAAAACATGTACAGTTTAGCTCCTTCTTTGTTGAACGAAGACAGCCGACATCACGAGACATCAGCTCACCAGGAGCAAGGCTGATATTCTCAAGGTGGAGGGCATCGCTTTTATCGGGGCTTCATCTCCATCGCACGTTCAACATCCGCCCTCTTCACAAAGAACAGGTTCACTGACGTGTTTGTCTCACGGAGGGCTTTGTCAAGCTCCTGTGCATCACTGATATCACGGCCCTCAGCCACCAGCCTGTTCTCTTCAACGTTCCTCCCACACCATCAGGAGACCCTTTTTTTCAATGGCTTGACTCAAAATTCCATGTACCAGCTTTGAATCCCCGTTTGTGTAATTATTGTTGTGAAAAGCAGGAAGTTGCCTCTCTGCTTATACTGTGTGCAAGAACCATCAGTAAAAATGTGCAACACAGACACTTGTGGATGTCCTGAAGGGAGTCCAGCACTGGATGGAGGTGTTTCCATATAGGAGGAGGGATGTGTGTCCCGAAGGGAGTCCAGCACTGGATGGAGGTGTTTCCATATAGGAGGAGGGATGTGTGTCCTGAAGGGAGTCCAGCACTGGATGGAGGTGTTTCCATATAGGAGGAGGGATGTGTGTCCTGAAGGGAGTCCAGCACTGGATGGAGGTGTTTCCATACCATCAGGGATTGTGTCCTGAAGAGGAGTCCAGCACTGGATGGAGGTGTTTCCATATAGGATCAGGGATTTGTCCTGGAGAGGAGTCCAGCACTGGATGGAGGTGTTTCCATATAGGAGGAGGGATGTGTGTCCTGAAGGGAGTCCAGCACTGGATGGAGGTGTTTCCATATAGGAGGAGGGATGTACCTGGAGAGGAGTCCAGCACTGGATGGAGGTGTTTCCATAGGAGGAGGGATTGTGTCCTGAAGGGAGTCCAGCACTGGATGGAGGTGTTTCCATAGGATCACATTGTGTCCTGGAGAGGAGTCCAGCACTGGATGGAGGTGTTTCCATATAGGAGGAGGGATGTGTGCCTAGAGGGGGAGATGGTTGTGAAGCGTACGGCTCCTGTTGGTCAACATACAGTAAGTGTTTCCATATAGCAGGAGGGCCTTTGTGCCTGGAGGGGGGAGATGGTTGTGAAGCGTATCGGCTCCTGTTGGTCAACATACAGTAAGTACCCCAGTATGTAGAGAGGGCTGCAGGTGTAGAGCCCCAAAGGCAACAGCTTGGATCTCCCATGTGTATCTGCAAGACATAGTTGTCTGAAAAGTCCACATGGATCAAGGTCTCCTCCGTTGCCATGTTTTTCCTGAGCTCACGGCAGCAGGTGTATTGCTGTTTACTGCTGAACAGGTGTTTACTTAAACCTGTGAATGTAGTTGTGGAGCAACTCGGTGAGGTTCTGCTGGGTGCTCTCAACAGTTCTCTAGACAGGGATCCCTATATGAGGAACTTTCTTTTCAATGGCCTTTGTCTTCTGTGACCCATTAGAGAAAGGAAACCTTTACCATAATAATAATAATAATAATAATAATTTTGCACACCCAATTTTTCAGTTTTTGATTTGTTAAAAAAGTTTGAAATATCCAATAAATGTCGTTCCACTTCATGATTGTGTCCCACTTGTTGTTGATTCTTCACAAAAAAATACAGTTTGTGTGGCAAAAGGTCGCAAAGTTCAAGGGGGCCGAATACTTTCGCAAGGCACTGTACCTGGAGAGGAGGACAGACTTTTACCATACCATCACATTTACCTGGAGAGGAGGACAGACTTTTACCATACCATCACATTTACCTGGAGAGGAGGACAGACTTTTACCATACCATCACATTTACCTGGAGAGGAGGACAGACTGTTACCATACCATCACATTTACCTGGAGAGGAGGACAGACTTTTACCATACCATCACATTTACCTGGAGAGGAGGACAGACTGTTACCATACCATCACATTTACCTGGAGAGGAGGACATCACTTTTACCATACCATCACATTTACCTGGAGAGGAGGACAGACTTTTACCATACCATCACATTTACCTGGAGAGGAGGACAGACTTTTACCATACCATCACATTTACCTGGAGAGGAGGACAGACTTTTTACCATACCATCACATTTACCTGGAGAGGAGGACAGACTTTTACCATACCATCACATTTACCTGGAGAGGAGGACAGACTTTTACCATACCATCACATTTACCTGGAGAGGAGGACAGACTTTTACCATACCATCACATTTACCTGGAGAGGAGGACAGACTGTTACCATACCATCACATTTACCTGGAGAGGAGGACAGACTTTTACCATACCATCACATTTACCTGAGAGGAGGACAGGTTACCATACCATCACATTTACCTGGAGAGGAGGACAGACCATACCATCACATTTACCTGGAGAGGAGGACAGACTTTTACCATACCATCACATTTACCTGGAGAGGAGGACAGACTTTTACCATACCATCACATTTACCTGGAGAGGAGGACAGACTTTTACCATACCATCACATTTACCTGGAGAGGAGGACAGACTACCATCACATTTACCATACCATCACATTTACCTGGAGAGGAGGACAGACTTTTACCATACCATCACATTTACCTGGAGAGGAGGACAGACTTTTTTACCATACCATCACATTTACCTGGAGAGGAGGACAGACTTTACCATACCATCACATTTACCTGGAGAGGAGGACAGACTTTTACCATACCATCACATTTACCTGGAGAGGAGGACAGACTTTTACCATACCATCACATTTACCTGGAGAGGAGGACAGACTTTTACCATACCATCACATTTACCTGGAGAGGAGGACAGACTGTTACCATACCATCACATTTACCTGGAGAGGAGGACAGACTTTTACCATACCATCACATTTACCTGGAGAGGAGGACAGACTGTTACCATACCATCACATTTACCTGGAGAGGAGGACACACTTTTACCATACCATCACATTTACCTGGAGAGGAGGACACACTTTTGTTTGCACAAAGCACACTCCCTGTACATGCACTTCTTGCTAGAGGATTCGCAGGATAACGTCTCTATCAAGCTCTCCAGATTTGAGGTCTCAATTACCTTCAGGAGATTCAGCTTCTCAGCCACACATCAGATTGTCATGGAGCTTACATAAAGAAGAATTTGTCTCAGTCAGACATGGAAGGGTGAACAGCCCAATAAGGTCTCAGGTGACAAAACAGAGCATAAGAGATTCTCAGCGTTCTCTGATAAAAAATCTTCTGTGCAGGTTTTTCATGGTGTCCTCCAGGAACCCTTTTCTGCATCTTGACTTCCTGCACAGTGATCGTTTGTTTCCTCCCAGTTGTGATCCGGCTCACATCATCTCCCAAAAAGAATGACTTGACCTTTCTCTGGAATGCGTTGGTGTGCCGGTTAGTGTGCTTCCTTTCAAAGGTGCAAAGGCATTGCCTCTCCAGATGTCGCGTGACGGGGTTGATTTTTTGGGGGCTCAAAATGGCCTCTGCTCCTCATGTGGTGAAGGACAGGAGACCACATGGTGTGCATGAAATGAATAGATTGTATATTTTTTATGGGTTAAAGTATCATTTTGAAATGTACTAGTTTTCCATCTTTATTTCATGTAACGGGGTTGAGTTGGTCAGCTCGACCATCCCCACCTGACTTTAAAAAACAACAAAATACAGATATAAAATAACATGATTACTTGCCTGTTTCTGTACCATGAAGATGGAAATTGTGAAATGATGTCACTTCCTGTTAATGATGGCACATAAAGGGTGGACTGAGCATTTTTTATTAGCAGAGTTTCGTTGGTGTGACGGGGTTGAGTATAGACTGAGGGAAAGAGGTCAAATTGTGTCATTTTAATCAATAATCATGTATTTATTTGATAAAAATACATTCTCAACAAAATAACACACATCTGTTTACATTAATGGAAGAAGTTATTAATTATGTGCACATTTTCATATTAATTTCCCAAGTAAAAATTATGTCAAATGCCTGGGGGACATGACACAATTCTTAGTGTCAGCTTAAAAAATAAGATGTTTTTTATAATAAGGTTTAAATGAATACTATATTTATTTCAATTCATTATACTGGACATTTCAATGTTTATACAAAATCTGTTAACGTTTCATTTCGGTGACCCAATACTTGAAATATAATATAAAAAGTCAAAGGGACTGAAATATTACCCCAGCCCAAGAATGACCCACTTGTATTCAACACTGAACTGTGTCAACCACAGAAGGTTGGTGCCACTTTAATTGGGGAGGACAAGTAATTGATAATGTCTGGAGAGGAATAGGATGGAATGGTGTCAAATACATCAAACATGTGGTTTCCATGGTTTCCTTGCATTTAATGCCATTCCATTCGCTCCGTTCCAGCCATTATTATGAGCCGTCCTCCCTCAGAAACATCCACTGATGTCAACTCATTTAGAGTTGAGTTTTATTCCAGTAAACATGGCAGCTTCAAGATGAATTGTGTAAACAACAAGGAATTCACTCATTTAAAAAACATCTATAAATCATTTCTTTGCATTTGGCCTATAGGTCTACATTTCCTAAGCAGAATGCGAATCAAAGCACTTCTGCTCCACTGATGACCACATGTAACAGGGCAGCCATGTTGTCATGATGTTAATCATGCTCCACAGGATGTTAATGTAACAGGGCAGCCATGTTGGATCATGCAGGATGTTAATCAAAGCACTGCTCCACTGATGACCACATGTAACAGGGCAGCCATGTTGGATCATGCAGGATGTTAATCAGGATGTTAAAGCACTTCTGCTCCACTGATGACCACATGTAACAGGGCAGCCATGTTGGATCATGCAGGATGTTAATCAAAGCACTTCTGCTCCACTGCTCCACTGATGACCATGACCATGTAACAGGGCAGCCATGTTGGATCATGCAGGATGTTAATCAAAGCACTTCTGCTCCACTGATGACCACATGTAACAGGGCAGCCATGTTGGATCATGCAGGATGTTAATCAAAGCACTTCTGCTCCACTGATGACCATATGTAACAGGGCAGCCATGTTGGATCATGCAGGATGTTAATCAAAGCACTTCTGCTCCACTGATGACCATATGTAACAGGGCAGCCATGTTGGATCATGCAGGATGTTAATCAAATCACAATACAGACAATAATAAGAAGCAGGAGTTAAACTGGTCAAACAAGTTGTAGGAGACATTTGGGCCAAACCTCTACGGATGTTGTGTGGTTTTTAGCTGTTCTGTATTTGTAAATTACATTTCATTTGTACACTAGAGGGCACTATATGGGTCAAATGCGTATAGGACAGGATACAGTAAATCTATATACATCACAGGAGGTTGGTGGCACCTTAATTGGGGATCACGGGACCATGGTAATGGCTGGAGTGAAACGAGTAGAATGGAATCAAATACCATTCACTCAATTCTCTCCATTCCGGACATTATAAGCTGTGCTCCCCTCAGCAGCTTCCTGTGATTATATGAACACCTGCAATCCTACTGGTGCTCGAGTGGCTATTCAGAACTTTTTACCTGGTCAGCCAAGACACATTGTTATAATCGGAGTCACCGCTAAGTCCGTTTATGGATTAATGCATATTCTTGTATTGATCTCAAGAGACATTTCATCGTTAAAGTCAGAGACCACTTTTCAAATGTTCAATATTTCCCACCATCCTTCTTTCTATAATGCAGACTACATGTGAAAGGATGGCTGCCATGGGACTAAGTCTCAAATGTGGTCAGGGGCTGGTATTTAACGCCTGATGTTTTGGACTTGTAGAGCATCACTCCGCACAGCATGGCAACGGCTGCTACGATACACCCAACCATCAACCCCATGTTCACGTTGGTCACTGGGAAGACAAGAAAACACACAAACACCTTTTATAACACAGAAACTCTTTGTGAAACAAAAAAACACCTGTTTATGCAGAGATGTTATTTCCTGTTGAACAATTCCACTGTAGAGGTCCTTCCTAAATGTGTAGTCATTTAGCAGACACTCTCTTAACCAGAGCAACTTACACTAGTGGTACATCCTCATGTATTTTCTTCTGGGATATGAACCCACAACCCTGGCATTGCAAGTGTCACACTTTACCAACTGAGCTACAGAGGAC
This sequence comes from Oncorhynchus tshawytscha, assembly GCF_018296145.1. Lineage (NCBI taxonomy): Eukaryota > Metazoa > Chordata > Actinopteri > Salmoniformes > Salmonidae > Oncorhynchus > Oncorhynchus tshawytscha. The sequence goes on from NW_024609761.1 coordinate 32,418, forward strand.
CATTGATAATATACTGTAATATACTGTATCGTCAATAACACAAAGTACAACATTTGATTTGTAGCTCATCTAAAGCTTCAGCCGTTTCCCTCAGGGTTAGCTTACCTGAGCTCTCTGAACTCTTTCTCAGGCGCAAAGGACCCTGGGAGATGTGGTGTTTGGCCGTTTGCATGGCGGCCTCTCTCTTGCGGTGGTGGTGGTGACCAGCAGGTTGGGGGGAGGTGGAGTTGACGCAGCCCTGGGCACACCGGGTGTTGGGGTTCCCAGCCTCACACAGGATCACTGAACAGCTGATGTACACCTATAGCCAGAGGGTTCAAAGGTCACTGAACAGCTGATGTACACCTATAGCCAGAGGATTCAAAGGTCACTGAACAGCTGATGTACACCTATAGCCACAGGGTGCAAAGGTCACTGAACAGCTGATGTACACCTATAGCCAGAGGGTTCAAAGGTCACTGAACAGCTGATGTACACCTATAGCCACAGGGTGCAAAGGTCACTGAACGGAGAGGATATAACCCTTGATACGATCCTTGAATGATTCAGCAATCTGTCCCCATTTACCTGGTCATGCATTCCGATGAATTTGAAAGCTTCCATTCCGAACTGGAAATGCCTCTGGTGACGCGGTGAGAAGATTTGAACCGTCTCGTCCACAATGCACCTGGTAAAAAAACACACAGTTAAAACCTAGAGTACAGTAAATATGTAAAGTACATACAGTAAGTGCAGTAAAACAATCTTTTAGTCTAGAATTCTCCCCAGCGTTTATACAAATGTCTCAAACCTGTCGTTTCTATTATCATCTCACATTACTGACAAGTGTCCACCCTGAGGTTGATGAATGCCTCAGTGTTTATATTTTAATATATATGTGTGTGTTTCCTTTCTCTAATCACCATTACTATTATTATTATTTTGAATGTTATTGTTGATGTCTTTATCTCACTTTGCTTTACCAACAGTAGCCTTGCCACTCGTGCTAATAAAGCTGATCTGAATCTGTGTGCTCAGTCTCACCCGTTTTCTATGATGGGGTAGGTGGGATGGTAGTCGGGGTTGTCGTACGGCGCCGCTCTGCAGGACTCCACAAAGAGCTCAGTGTTGTTCACAGTGGACACGGCCTCGATGTCCATGTAGATCATCTGCTTCACCTCCACGTCTAACGGGTAGTCACGGGGATCCACCATGTTGGCGAACTGGCTGGTCTGGTAGAACTCAAACTGGTAGGTGAACGTGCCGAAGCCTTTCTCCAGCACCGTGATGCTGTCCCTGTGTGCAGTGAAGCCCAGGGACACGTTGCCACGTTTGGCGTACTGGCAGTAGAACTGGAACTCCACCTGGTGGTGCCTGGTGATGATGTCGTTGGGGTTGTCGAAGGTGGTGATTTGGTTCTTGAAGATGAGGTTGTCGTCGTCCTCCTGGATTGAGAGAGATGGAGAGGAAAATCATCTAGACAGTTACATTGGTGGGCACTGAACTTTACACACGTCACCAAGATCAATCGTTTCAGTTCTGATATTGCTGTGAACCTCTTGGGGTTATGAGTGAGCATGTTGGTGTCTCTTTTGATGCAAAACTGTTCTGAGGGCAGATCTTCCCACAGGCAGCATAAATGCACCCCTCACCAAAACACTACATCTTGACCGTCTTAAACACTACCAATTCAAGATCTGTCAGCCTAGCTGGTGCCTTGGGGTGAATATCCCCTCGAACCAGGTTCAATATAGAGAACGCAGACAGACACACAGGAGTGAATGGGTCTCACACAAAGAGGAATACTGTACATGTGGCATCCCACTATAATATTTGACATCTCGGAGGCCTCACCTCTATCTGAGTGCCACAGGCATTGAGGGGGATGACTCCAATGATGTGGGTGCTGTTAGAGAGGCGTTGCAGGTCGCAGGCAGAGTTACTGGGATCGTTGAGGCGGAGGTGGTCCTCGTGAATTTCAGTAACAGAGGACTTCTCCACTTCTACCGTCATCTTGGTCTCGTCACACACCACCTTGGCTTTGACTGTCACGGGAGATATTTTCTTATTGTTGTATTTCTTCCTATCTTTTGCATAAATGTCTTAATCAATTCAATCTGACTGTGACCCGTGATTTGAGTTGGTTGGGGTCATTTTGAGTTTCATTTTTATCTTTCCTTCATGTTTGGTGATTTCAGATGTGTTGTCTAGGTATAGTATGTATCATACAGTATACACAGCTTCATCTGTTATCAAAGTGCACAATTATACAATCACACGCCACACCATATTGTCCAATCACACGCCACAGCATAATGTCCAATCACACACCACAGCATATTGTCCAATCACACACCACAGCATATTGTCCAATCACACACCACAGCATAATGTCCAATCACACACCACAGCATATTGTCCAATCACACACCACACCACATAGTCCAATCACACACCACAGCATATTGTCCAATCACACACCACATAGTCCAATCACACACCACAGCATATTGTCCAATCACACACCACATAGTCCAATCACACACCACAGCATATTGTCCAATCACACACCACAGCATATTGTCCAATCACACACCACAGCACATAGTCCAATCACACACCACAGCATATTGTCCAATCACACACCACAGCATATTGTCCAATCACACACCACAGCACATAGTCCAATCACACACCAGAGCATATTGATGGTGGAAGAATGTACAAACCCTTTCTGCGTCCAACCTCCACCACAACACATCTCATCTCAGACTGATAGACACTAGATCTGAAAGTGTTAGAGAAGATCAGGGTGAACAACGGAACAATATTATCATTACATGTATTATTAGTCTCTCTCTCTCATGTGAAATTAAATATCATAAAAAGAGGAAACTCCAGAGGGAAGTAGCAGAACACACAGGAAGTAGCAGAACACACAGGAAGTAGCAGAACACACAGGAAGTAGCAGAACACACAGGAAGTAGCAGAACGTACAGGAAGTAGCAGAACATACAAGAAGTAGCAGAACATACCGGAAGTAGTATAACGTACAGGAAGTAGCAGAATATACAGGAAGTAGAAGAACATACAGGAAGTAGCAGAACACACAGGAAGTAGAAGAAAATACAGGAAGTAGCAGAATATACAGGAAGTAGCAGAACATACAGGAAGTAGAAGAACATACCGGAAGTAGCAGAACATACCGGAAGTAGTATAACGTACAGGAAGTAGCAGAACATACAAGAAGTAGCAGAACATACCGGAAGTAGTATAACGTACAGGAAGTAGCAGAATATACAGGAAGTAGAAGAACATACAGGAAGTAGCAGAACACACAGGAAGTAGAAGAAAATACAGGAAGTAGCAGAACATACAGGAAGTAGCAGAACACACAGGAAGTAGCAGAACATACCGGAAGTAGTATAACGTACAGGAAGTAGCAGAATATACAGGAAGTAGAATAACGTACAGGAAGTAGCAGAACATACAGGAAGTAGCAGAACATACGGGAAGTAGCAGAACACACAGAAAGTAGCAGAACATACAGGAAGTAGCAGAACACACAGGAAGTAGCAGAACATACAGGAAGTAGCAGAACACACAGGAAGTAGCAGAACACACAGGAAATAGCAGAACATACAGGAAGTAGCAGCACATACAGGAAGTAGCAGAACACAAAGGAAGTAGCAGAACACACAGGAAGTAGCAGAACGTACAGGGAGTAGCATAATGTGCAGGAAGTCACAGAACATACAGGAAGTAGCAGAATATACAGGAAGTAGTAGAACGTACAGGAAGTAGCAGAACATACAGGAAGTAGAAGAGCAGTTCTGGTGATGTTTCTAGCATTATAAAACATAAGACCTACCCAGAAATCCCCTCAGCGATGAAGCAAATGGGGAAATACTCCCCCAGATTGTCCCGGATGGGTGTCCACCGGATGACAAACTCCCCCTGGGTAGTCATGACATTGGTGATGTTCAGAGGTCCACTGACGATGACATCATTAATCCTAGAAAGGAGATCAAACAGAAAAGGTCAATGCTAAGTGGGATCCTTGGATGACCCAACCCTGAATCCGAACCCTAACCTTAACCTCTCCTCTAACTTAAACCACTGTACACATCAATGATGTCGCTCTTGCTGCTGAGGATTCTCTGATCCACCTCTACCCAGACGATACCATTCTGTATACTTCTGGCCCTTCTTTGGACTGTGTTAACTAACCTCCAGATGAGTTTCAACGCCATACAACTCTCCTTCGGTGGCCTCCAACTGCTCTTAAATGCAAGTCAAACTAAATGCATGCTCTTCAACCGATCGCTACCAGCACCTGCCCGCCCGTCCAGCATCACTACTCTGGACGGTTTTGACTTAGAATATGTGGACATCTTCAAATACCTAGGTGTCTGGTTAGACTGTAAACTCTCCTTCCAGACTCACATTGAGCATCTCCAATCCAAAATGAAATCTAGAATCGGCTTCCTATTTCGCAACAAAGCATCCTTCAGTCATTATGCCAAACATACCCTCGTAAAACTGACTATCCTACCGATCCTTGACTTTGGCGATGTCATTTACAAAATAGCCTCCAACACTCTACTCAGCAAATTGGATGCAGTCTATCACAGCGCCATCATTTTTTTTGTCACCAAAGCCCCATTTACTACCCACCATGGCAACCTGTATGCCCTCATTGGCTGGCCCTCGTTTCATATTCGTCGCCAAAGGCACTGGCTCCAGGTTATCTATAAGTCTCTGCTAGGTAAAGCCCCGCCTTATCTCAGCTCACTGGTCACCATAGCAGCACCCACTCGTAGCACGCGCTCCAGCAGGTATATTTCACTGGTCACCCCCAAAGCCAATTCCTCCTTTGGCTGCCTTTCCTTCCAGTTCTCTGCTGCCAATGACTGGAACGAATTGCAAAAATCACTGAATCTGGAGACCCATATCTCCCTCACTAACTTTAAGCACCAGCTGTCAGAGCAGGTCACAGATCACTTCACCTTTACATAGCCCATCTGTAAATAGCCCACCCTTTGCTCCTTTGCACCCCAGTATCTCTACTTGCACATTCATCTTCTGCACATCTATTACTCCAGTCTCTATCACTCCAGTGTTTAATTGCTAAATTGTAATTATTATATTTCACCAATATGGCCTATTTATTGCCTTACCTCCCTTAACTTACCTCATTTGCACACACTGTATATATACACTTTTCTATTGTGTTTTTGACTGCATGTTTTGTTTATTCCATGTATAACTCTGTGTTGTTGTTTGTGTTGAACTGCTTTGCTTCATCTTGGCCAGGTCACAGTTGTAATTGAGAACTTGTTCTCAACTGGCCTACCTGGTTAAATAAAGGTGTTCTCAACTGGCCTACCTGGTTAAATAAAGGTGTTCTCAACTGGCCTACCTGGTTAAATAAAGGTGTTCTCAACTCGCCTACCTGGTTAAATAAAGGTGTTCTCAACTCGCCTACCTGGTTAAATAAAGGTGTTCTCAACTGGCCTACCTGGTTAAATAAAGGTGTTCTCAACTAGCCTACCTGGTTAAATAAAGGTGTTCTCAACTCGCCTACCTGGTTAAATAAAGGTGTTCTCAACTCGCCTACCTGGTTAAATAAAGGTGTTCTCAACTCACCTACCTGGTTAAATAAAGGTGTTCTCAACTCACCTACCTGGTTAAATAAAGGTGTTCTCAACTCGCCTCCCTGGTTAAATAAAGGTGTTCTCAACTAGCCTACCTGGTTTAATAAAGGTGTTCTCAACTCGCCTACCTGGTTAAATAAAGGTGTTCTCAACTGGCCTACCTGGTTAAATAAAGGTGTTCTCAACTGGCCTACCTGGTTAAATAAAGGTGTTCTCAACTCGCCTACCTGGTTAAATAAAGGTGTTCTCAACTGGCCTCCCTGGTTAAATACTAGCCTACCTGGTTAAATAAAGGTGTTCTCAACTCACCTACCTGGTTAAATAAAGGTGTTCTCAACTGGCCTACCTGGTTAAATAAAGGTGTTCTCAACTGGCCTACCTGGTTAAATAAAGGTGTTCTCAACTCGCCTACCTGGTTAAATAAAGGTGAAATATATGTATATTTTTTTATTTAAAAAAACTTTACCTAACCTTAACTCTTACCTTAACCGCTTTTAAATTGCAATTTATGTGGGGTGACATCAGAGTTGGACATCACAAGCATCTCACTTAGCAAAGCGACAGCCACACCAATCCAGATCAATCACAGAAAATACATTTTCTCTTAATTGGAAAACTCTTGGTGTTCTTAGACCTTTTGGTGAACGTATACAGTAGGCTGCATTAAGCTAAATAATTGATTGCAGAAGAAAATATTTGTAATCACTGAAAAAGTACTACAGGTGATAACGTTTTTAGATATAGCCAGGATGTGTTGTTAAAATCAGGACTAAACTGTTACAGCCAGGATGCACTGTTATAGCCAGGATGCATTGTTACAGCCAGGATGCATTGTTAAAATCAGGACTAAACTGTTACAGCCAGGACGCATTGTTAAAATCATGACTAAACTGTTACAGCCAGGATGCACTGTTATAGCCAGGACTGCACTGTTACAGCCAGGATGGACTGTTACAGCCAGGACGGACTGATACAGCCAGGATGCACTGTTACAGCCAGGACGGACTGTTACAGCCAGGACGGACTGATACAGCCAGGATGCATTGTTACAGCCAGGATGCATTGTTACAGCCAAGACGGACTGTTACAGCCAGGATGCATTGTTACAGCCAGGACGGACTGTTACAGCCAGGATGCATTGTTACAGCCAGGACGGACTGTTACAGCCAGGATGCATTGTTACAGCCAGGATGCATTGTTACAGCCAGGACGGACTGTTACAGCCAGGACGGACTGATACAGCCAGGATGCATTGTTACAGCCAGGACGACCTGTTACAGCCAGGATGCATTGTTACAGCCAGGACAGACTGTTACAGCCAGGACGGACTGTTACAGCCAGGACGGACTGTTACAGCCAGGACGGACTGTTACAGCCAGGACGGACTGATACAGCCAGGATGCATTGTTACAGCTAGGATGCATTGTTACAGCCAAGACGGACTGTTACAGCCAGGATGCATTGTTACAGCCAGGACAGACTGTTACAGCCAGGATGCATTGTTACAGCCAGGACGGACTGTTACAGCCAGGATGCATTGTTACAGCCAGGATGCATTGTTACAGCCAGGACGGACTGTTACAGCCAGGACGGACTGATACAGCCAGGATGCATTGTTACAGCCAGGACGACCTGTTACAGCCAGGATGCATTGTTACAGCCAGGACGGACTGTTACAGCCAGGACGACCTGTTACAGCCAGGATGCATTGTTACAGCCAGGACAGACTGTTACAGCCAGGATGCATTGTTACAGCCAGGACGGACTGTTACAGCCAGGATGCATTGTTACAGCCAGGACAGACTGTTACAGCCAGGACAGACTGTTACAGCCAGGACGGACTGTTACAGCCAGGACGGACTGTTACAGCCAGGACGGACTGTTACAGCCAGGATGACCTGTTACAGCCAGGACGCACTGTTACAGCCAGGACGGACTGATACAGCCAGGACGGACTGTTACAACCAGGATGACCTGTTACAACCAGGATGCATTGTTACAGCCAGGATGACATGTTACAACCAGGATGCATTGTTACAGCCAGGATGACATGTTACAGCCAGGACGGACTGTTACAGCCAGGATCTATTGTTAAATTCAGGACTAAACTGTTACATCCAGGATCTATTGTTAAAATTAGGACTAAACTGTTACATCCAGGATCTATTGTTAAAATCAGGACTAAACTGTTACATCTAGGATGACATGTTACAACCAGGACGCACTGTTACAGCCAGGATGTGTTGTTACAGCCAGGACGGACTGTTACAGCCAGGATGCATTGTTACAGCCAGGACGGACTGTTACAGCCAGGATGCATTGTTACAGCCAGGACAGACTGTTACAGCCAGGATGCATTGTTACAGCCAGGATGCATTGTTACAGCCAGGACGGACTGTTACAGCCAGGACGGACTGATACAGCCAGGACGGACTGATACAGCCAGGATGCATTGTTACAGCCAGGACGGACTGTTACAGCCAGGATGCATTGTTACAGCCAGGATGCATTGTTACAGCCAGGACAGACTGTTACAGCCAGGATGCATTGTTACAGCCAGGACGGACTGTTACAGCCAGGATGCATTGTTACAGCCAGGACAGACTGTTACAGCCAGGACAGACTGTTACAGCCAGGACGGACTGTTACAGCCAGGACTAAACTGTTACATCCAGGATCTATTGTTAAAATCAGGACTAAACTGTTACATCTAGGATGACATGTTACAACCAGGACGCACTGTTACAGCCAGGATGTGTTGTTACAGCCAGGATGGACTGTTACAGCCAGGATGCATTGTTACAGCCAGGACGGACTGTTACAGCCAGGATGCATTGTTACAGCCAGGACAGACTGTTACAGCCAGGATGCATTGTTACAGCCAGGATGCATTGTTACAGCCAGGACGGACTGTTACAGCCAGGACGGACTGATACAGCCAGGATGCATTGTTACAGCCAGGACGGACTGTTACAGCCAGGACGACCTGTTACAGCCAGGATGCATTGTTACAGCCAGGACAGACTGTTACAGCCAGGATGCACTGTTACAGCCAGGACGGACTGTTACAGCCAGGATGCATTGTTACAGCCAGGATGCATTGTTACAGCCAGGACGGACTGTTACAGCCAGGACGGACTGTTACAGCCAGGATCTATTGTTAAATTCAGGACTAAACTGTTACATCCAGGATCTATTGTTAAAATTAGGACTAAACTGTTGCATCCAGGATCTATTGTTAAAATCAGGACTAAACTGTTACATCTAGGATGACATGTTACAACCAGGACGCACTGTTACAGCCAGGATGTGTTGTTACAGCCAGGACGGACTGTTACAGCCAGGATGACCTGTAACAACCAGGAGTTCAAGCACTAGAAATATAATCCTGGGTACAATACTGTATTATAGACTATCATGTCTCTTACGTTGAGTGTGTAGCCTCGGCCTTGACCCTGAACTCCAGCTCTTTGTTGACCTCGGCGTGGAGATGTTCTCCGTTGTGTGGTGTCGGCTGCACAAACCTGGGCAGGTACATACCCTCATCGCAGGACGGAACACTAGAGTCCACTGAAGTGGAAAAGACACAAACGTACACAAGTAAAGGCCAATACTTCACAAATAAATGCCATGTTTGATGTTGTTTAAAGAATAAATATGTCCAATCCTCCATCCAGGGGGTGGCAGGTAGCCTAGTGGTTAGAGCGTTGGGCCAGTTACCAAGAAGTTGCCCTGTTTAATCCCCGAGCTGACAAGGTAAACATCTGTTGTTCTGCCCCTGAACAAGATAGTTAACCCACTGTTCCCTGGTAGGCTGTCTTTTTAAATAAGAATTTGTTCTTAACTGATTTGCCTAGTTAAATAGGCAAAGGTTCAATATATAAACAAATCCAATGCATTGTTAACCATCAGAAGAGGAGTCTCACCCAGAAGAGAGAAATGCAGAGGGAGTTTGCTGAGGGGAGCAGTGGAGGGATACAGGCTTCCTGGGATGGTGGTGGTCCAGGTGGTGGTGGTAGTGGGCCTAGTGGTGGTGGTAGTGGGCCAGGGGGTGGTTGTAGTGGGCAAGGGGGTGGTTGTAGTGGGCCAGGGGTGGTGGTAGTGGGCCAGGGGGTGGTTGTAGTGGGCCAGGGGGTGGTTGTAGTGGGCCAGGGGGGTGTGGTGGTAGTGGGCCAGGGGGTGGTGGTGGTAGTGGGCCAGGGGGTGGTGGTAGTGGGCCAGGGGGTGGTGGTGGTAGTGGGCGGGGTGGTGGTGGTGGTAGTGGGCCAGGGGGTGGTGGTGGTAGTGGGCCAGGGGTGGTGGTGGTAGTGGGCGGGGTGGTGGTGGTGGTGGTAGTGGGCCAGGGGGTGGTGGTGGTAGTGGGCCAGGGGGTGGTGGTGGTAGTGGGCCAGGGGGTGGTGGTAGTGGGCCAGGGGGTGGTGGTGGTAGTGGGCGGGGTGGTGGTAGTGGGCCAGGGCGTGGTGGTAGTGGGCCAGGGGTGGTGGTGGTGGTAGTGGGCCAGGGGTGGTGGTGGTAGTGGGCGGGGTGGTGGTGGTGGTAGTGGGCCAGGGGGTGGTGGTGGTAGTGGGCGGGGTGGTGGTGGTGGTAGTGGGCCAGGGGGCGACAGTGGTGGTTTGGCTCCACCACCACCAAGGAGAAGGAGTTGTGGTGGTTTGGCTCCACCACCAAGGAGAAGGAGTTGTGGTGGTTTGGCTCCACCACCAAGGAGAAGGAGTGGTGGTGGTTTGGCTCCACCACCAGGGATAGGAGACGGTTGTTTGGTAGCTGGCGCGTCGGCGTCTCCCTGCATGAAGCGGTGCCCTGGAGGAACTAGAGCCATCGGTGTAGGACAGGGTGATGTGTTGGTTAGGAAAGTCCTCTACAACCAGCTCAAACCCGTAGACGCCACTCGTTGAAGTGTAGCCGTATTGTAAGGAGCAAGAGCCCTAACAGTGAAGAGGTTAGAACACAAATGGAATAGCTGGTTAAGACCAAAGACAATATATCAACAATCACATGAGATTCAAGGTGTTGAAAATAACTGCCCACACCAACCTGATCCAGGTAGAAACCTGAAGGCTGATCACACCTATCGCACTCAGGTCTGACCAATCCGTATCTGCATCTGACACGATCACCGTCAGGGTCAAAGGCCATGAGGTTGTAGGACCTCTGACAGTTCTGGGGAACACTACAATGACATGAGTCAGAAATACAACATATGAAATTAGTAAATTCTACGGGCTCTATTTGAACAAACCTAACACAACGGTCAGTCTAAGAGCTGGCAGTAGAGCTACATTTTAGTTATTTTCACCACCACAATTAAATGTGCAGTTGCTGGCAGTGGTGCAAAAGGGGCTGAGCCTTGATTTGTATTTATGTATTTTATTTAACCTTTATTTAACTAGGCAAGTCGATGAATAGACCAGTTGTGGGTGTGTCGAGGCTTTGACCCCTCACCGGCCAATCAGAACGTGTTCCATGGATAAACATGTGGTTGCTTCAAGTTGTGTATTTACGGTATTTTATATATTTATTGTGATGTCATCAACTCCGGTTAGAATGTTAGTCCGTTACAGCCTAGTTAGTTAAATAGTGTCACGACTTCTGCCGAAGTCGTTGCCTCTCCTTGTTCGGGCGGTGCTCGGCGTTCGACATCACCGGTCTTCTAGCCATCATCGATCCATTTTTCATTTTCCATTGGTTTTGTCTTGTCTTCCCACACACCTGTTTTCTATCCCATTCATTACCTGTTGTGTATTTAACCCTCTGTTTCCCCTCATGTCTTTGTCAGAGATTGTTTTATTGTCAGTGTTGTTTATTTGTTGTGTTGGTGCGCGCCGGGTCCTCGTACCCATGTTTATTTATGGATGTACATATTAGTGTTATGGAGCATGTTCCGTGGACATTTATTAAAAGACTCCATTTACACTCCATTTTGACTCTCCTGCGCCTGACTTCCCTGCCACCTATACACACGGCGCTGACAAATAGGCTGATCCATGTTTACAGAAAACAGTATGTTGAACATGTTTACAGTCCACATTGTTCTTATTGTATTGCTTCAGTATGGAAATGAACATAGGCCATAGCATGTGCAGTGATATAGGGGCAAGGCCTACTGTAAATTGCAGTCTGGACATGGAAATGCCAAACGTAGTCAATTAGCAAAATCAATTTCACTAGGCTATTGATAAGGCCTAAAAAGACAGTGTATAATTCTAATCCAATTCTAATAAAAACCAAACAACAACTTGTTTAAATAGGCTAAATGTCTGAATACAGTTACAGCCACCATAATAAATAGGCTAAATGTCTGAATACAGTTACAGCCACCATAATAAATAGCCCAGAGGGTTTGTGTTTGTTGCACAACATGATAATATCTGGCTAATGATCGGGGCCTGGAGAAAAAAGAACGGACCGCTGTGGGGGCTGCCCCTGGACACACCTCAAACATGGCCCCCCGCCCACTTTAACACATGGCCCCCCACCCACTTTAACACATGGCCCCCGCCCACTTTAACACATGGCCCCCGCCCACTTTAACACATGGCCACCTGCCCACTTTAACACATGGCCCCCCCGCCCACTTCAAAACATGGCCACCTGCCCACTTTAACACATGGCCCCCCGCCCACTTTAACATGGCCACCTGCCCACTTTAACACATGGCCCCCACCCACTTTAACACATGGCCCCCGCCCACTTTAACACATGGCCCCCGCCGCCCACTTTAACACATGGCCACCTGCCCACTTTAACACATGGCCCCCCGCCCACTTCAAAACATGGCCACCTGCCCACTTTAACACATGGCTCCCTGCCCACTTTAACACATGGCCACCTGCCCACTTTAACACATGGCCCCCCGCCCACTTTAACACATGGCCACCTGCCCACTTTAACACATGGCCCCCACCCACTTTAACACATGGCCCCCGCCCACTTTAACACATGGCCCCCGCCCACTTTAACACATGGCCACCTGCCCACTTTAACACATGGCCCCCCCCGCCCACTTCAAAACATGGCCACCTGCCCACTTTAACACATGGCCCCCTGCCCACTTTAACACATGGCCCCCGCCCACTTTAACACATGGCCACCTGCCCACTTTAACACATGGCCCCCCGCCCACTTTAAAACATGGCCCCCGCCCACTTTAACACATGGCCACCTGCCCACTTTAACACATGGCCCCCCGCCCACTTTAAAACATGGCCCCCCGCCCACTTGAACACAAATAAGCTGAAGTTAAACCGGTCAATTGCTGATGTCAGGGTTGGAAAATGCTATCGCGCTATTTTTTTACATAACAAAATTGCTATTTAACTTGAGTTGGACACTTGCGCCTCCTTACCGCCAGCCAAAAATGTAGGAATATGTCTAATTAGGATTTCAATAACCTATATTGTATATATAAATAAAACTGATCGGTTCAAAGAGGTAATGTTTTGGGAGTCAGAAGGTTGTTACCGTATGAAAGGAAGAATGGCTGTGACTGGAGATCTGTTGGGTTCACCAGTATCAGATCTTGTTCCCAGATCCACTTGTGTTTCCAGGCTCCAAGATCCAAGACGGTTTACTGTTGGGATCCAACAGCAGCTGTTTTGTCTGTTACAACAACAAACCATCTTTAGGTAAGTGGTCACTTGGGATGGAATGTTATCAAACCCACCATAGCAATATCATTTACCGAGTGTTTTCGTCACAGTCTTTGAAAAGAAAACTCAGAGGGGAGTCTACCTTGTAGAAGTAGGTTTTAACGTTATAGCTAAAACCATTTTACCAGATATGAGTTTAACATGAGTCATTGTGCACAATGCGTGTTAAATAAACTGAATCGATGTATTTCATAACAAACTTGCATCAATTGAAAAGGTTTATCACTGGGGATATTTCTGGTCTCGACTGTTTCAGTTTCACACCACTGGTTGTTGTAACCACTCCGTCCTCTGCTGCTGCTGTCAATTGTGCCTCGGACATCTTTGATGGAAGAGCCGCAGTTCCCCGAGGAACAATACCAGCGAGAGTAATCACACCAATCATGTGTATTCTTGTAGCGTAAATCCACCTGGAGAACAGAAAGTCACATTGTAATGGGGGCAATAAAACATCATTAGACTGATGAAGTTTGATTAACGCTGTTGTTTTGGAACAGCTTTGGCAGATTTGAACTAGCAAGCTATCGGTTACTAGTCCAATGCTCTAACCACTAGGCTACGCTACCGACCGGTTCTTTGAATCTACTGTTACATTTCTCTAATGGCAAAACGTCTGCAACCTGTTGAAACATGCTTTAGTTGAAAAGTGGGTGGTTTGTCATTTTTTTTCTCCAAAATACAATAATAAATGTATCTGCAAAGTAGGGAATTGTTATCAACAGCAACCTTAGCTTGTCCGAGTCAAGCGTGGCATTTGTCATGTAATTAAGGAGGTAACGGCTTGGAGATTGTTCTAAGTCCATGTCTAATATGATCTGAGTGGCTGTATGGATAGAGCGCCAGAAATACACTAACTTACTGCAATGACAGAACCGGTGCACAACGGTTCCTTTCTCTGTCCTACACACATGCACCATATCTGCTAAGAGTTTAGACCAGTGAAACATGTTCATCTGTTATTTTCAGACTGAATAAAACATAACAAATGGAAAAACAAACACATTTAGATTAAATTAAATTAACTTGTGTTATTTATTCCCTTCTGAAAATACCAGGTGCTCATTTTGCATTGATGCAAAAGCTGAAAACATCTCTAATGTATACATTCTACAGCCTCTTATGTCTCATTCATTTGAAAAGAACAAAACTTTGCACACCATTAATTAAAGCATAAATACTCATATGCTATATAAAACAATACATGGTGATTGAATATAATTGATATAAAGTCACAATTATTGCAATGACTCTTATTAGTATACCGTATTACAATGAATTGTATTGGAATAGACGTGATGTGATTCAACATTTCTGAAGAGTCCAACCAAATGCGAATACACTTCAGAATCAAATCAAATAAAAACATTTGTAATTATTTGTCACCTGCGCTGAATGCAACAGGTGTAGTAGTCCTTACCGTGAAATGCTGAGTGACAAGCCCTTGACCAACAATGCAGAGTTTTAAACAAGTAAGAACAATTTGCCGAATTAACTAAAGGAAAAATAGTAACCCAATACAATAACAATAACAAGGCTATATATAAGGAGTACCGGTAGTGAGTCAATGTGCAGCGGTACGGGGTAGTCGAGGTAATTGAGGTAATATGCACATGTAGGTATTAGGGATAAAGTGACTATGCATTGATAATTAACAGATAGTAGCAGCATATGTGAAGGTGTGTGTGTGTGTGTGTGTGTGTGTGTGTGTGTGTGGGCAAAATATCAGAATTGGGAGCAGCCAATGATCCCCTGAATATCTCTCACCTTGAATGTTCCATCAGCGTTCCTCCCTTTGGGGGTGACAGACATGGAGCCTCCATAGAAGTGTCCCGCTGAAGCCAGGGAGACCAGTAGCAGCAGATGCAGCAACACCGGTGTGGAGGAGGACATGATGCCTGGATCTCTCTGGAGGATTCCTCTCTACCTATCTGCCTCCAGCATCCAACCTTCAAACCTTTATACCTTCTCAGACCAACCATCCATTCAGGAGGAATGTCAGAGCAGATGCCAAAATTGTTTCCTTTGTAACTCACCCTGGACATGTTCTCTTTCTGACAGGTGTAACTGGTTTTAATGAACTGGGAAACAAAGATTAAAATACCTTTTCATAATAACCTGAAACGAAAGGGGAAATAAAGTTGTGAGTTACAGTAATTCTGTATATCTTGAACTTGTCTCTGCTAATCTTGCCTTTGAAATTATGATGAATTGGTCCTGCTACAGATTACTTTGTAAATACATCCTTCATTCCCTTGGGTAGGCTGGATAGGTGAAAACAGCCATCCACTACCCTTTCACCAATCCAATCCATATTCACCCATGGTATTGCTTCTTGAGGTGTTCTAATTCTCTTTCCACGCCTGTTACCATGGTGAGGATTACACAAACACAAAAAGGATGCTTTTCACGGTAATTCATGACAATCACCTTTAAATCAACGTGTGAGTCAAAACTATGTTTTTATACTTCTGCTCTGTCCCTATCAGATGTTTTTCTGTTTGACATCGTTGAACTGGCATGGGTGGGTTGGAATCCATCTGACTGACAGCATGAAGATGTTCAACAAGATTAGGCCATGAGGACAGGTGATTTATTATCTCATCTCTCTTGTCAAACATCAGGTGAGGTGAAAAAAATGCTTCTTGAATTAAATAACATGTTGGGAACACAAAAGGTCAAAGATCATTTTTTCACACCACATTGTTTTCAGTAAATGTCTCATGCTTCAGGAATGTTCCACAGGACTCAAGGATGTTGCTGACAAGTCATTGAACTTGTTTGAGATGAAACCTATAGCATATTATCAAATGGCTTCCAGGGAGATGCTTAATGTGAGTTGGACAATAGCACCTCAAAATAAATCCCTACATAACCACTTGACCTTACAATACTAATACTAAATGCTTACAATAGCAAAGGGTGATAAGAACAGATATAGCCCTTTATAATGCAGAACTAAGAACAGATATAGCCCTTTATAATGCAGAACTAAGAACTGACGATAGAGACACCAACTTAACCAGACAGTATGTGTTTTATAGTGCAGAACTAAGAACAGATATAGCCCTTTATAATGCAGAACTAAGAACAGATATAGCCCTTTATAATG
Source organism: Oncorhynchus tshawytscha (assembly GCF_018296145.1). Lineage (NCBI taxonomy): Eukaryota > Metazoa > Chordata > Actinopteri > Salmoniformes > Salmonidae > Oncorhynchus > Oncorhynchus tshawytscha. The sequence goes on from NW_024609761.1 coordinate 48,812, forward strand.
CAGAACTAAGAACAGATATAGCCCTTTATAACGCAGAACTAAGAACAGATATAGCCCTTTATAATGCAGAACTAAGAACAGATATAGCCCTTTATAATGCAGAACTAAGAACAGATATAGCCCTTTATAATGCAGAACTAAGAACAGATATAGCCCTTGCTTCACTCCAGACCTGACTGCCCTCGACCAGCACAAAAATAATCTGTGGCGGACTGCAATAGCATCGAATAGTCCCCGCGATATGCAACTGTTCAGGGAAGTCAGGAACCAATACACGCAGTCAGTCAGGAAAGCTAAGGCCAGCTTCTTCAGGCAGAAGTTTGCATCCTGTAGCTCCAACTCCAAAAAGTTCTGGGACACTGTGAAGTCCATGGAGAACAAGAGCACATCCTCCCAGCTGCCCACTGCACTGAGGCTAGGTAACACGGTCACCACCGATAAATCCATGATTATCGAAAACTTCAACAAGCATTTCTCAACAGCTGGCCATGCCTTCCGCCTGGCTACTCCAACCTCGGCCAACAGCTCCGCCCCCCCCGCAGCTACTCGCCCAAGCCTCTCCAGGTTCTCCTTTACCCAAATCCAGATAGCAGATGTTCTGAAAGAGCTGCAAAACCTGGACCCGTACAAATCAGCTGGGCTTGACAATCTGGACCCTCTATTTCTGAAACTATCCACCGCCATTGTCGCAACCCCTATTACCAGCCTGTTCAACCTCTCTTTTCATATCGTCTGAGATCCCCAAGGGTTGGAAAGCTGCCGCAGTCATCCCCTCTTCAAAGGGGGAGACACCCTGGACCCAAACTGTTACAGACCTATATCCATCCTGCCCTGCCTATCTAAGGTCTTCGAAAGCCAAGTCAACAAACAGGTCACTGACCATCTCGAATCCCACCGTACCTTCTCCGCTGTGCAATCTGGTTTCCGAGCCGGTCACGGGTGCACCTCAGCCACGCTCAAGGTACTAAACGAAATCATAACCGCCATCGATAAAAGACAGTACTGTGCAGCCGTCTTCATCGACCTTGCCAAGGCTTTCGACTCTGTCAATCACCATATTCTTATCGGCAAACTCAGTAGCCTCGGTTTTTCGGATGACTGCCTTGCCTGGTTCACCAATTACTTTGCAGACAGAGTTCAGTGTGTCAAATCGGAGGGCATGCTGTCCGGTCCTCTGGCAGTCTCTATGGGGGTGCCACAGGGTTCAATCCTCGGGCCGACTCTTTTCTCTGTATATATCAATGATGTTGCTCTTGCTGCGGGCGATTCCCTGATCCACCTCTACGCAGACAACACCATTCTATATACTTCCGGCCCGTCCTTGGACACTGTGCTATCTAACCTTCAAACGAGCTTCAATGCCATACAACACTCCTTCCGTGGCCTCCAACTGCTCTTAAACGCTAGTAAAACCAAATGCATGCTTTTCAACCGTTCGCTGCCTGCACCCGCACGCCTGACCAGCATCACCACCCTGGATGGTTCCGACCTTGAATATGTGGACATCTATAAGTACCTAGGTGTCTGGCTAGACTGTAAACTCTCCTTCCAGACTCATATCAAGCATCTCCAATCGAAAATCAAATCAAGAATCGGCTTTCTATTCCGCAACAAAGCCTCCTTCACTCACGCCGCCAAACTTACCCTAGTAAAACGGACTATCCTACCGATCCTCGACTTCGGCGATGTCATCTACAAAATTGCTTCCAACACCCTACTCAGCAAACTGGATGCAGTTTATCACAGTGCCATCCGTTTTGTCACTAAAGCACCTTATACCACCCACCACTGCGACTTGTATGCTCTAGTCGGCTGGCCCTCGTTACATATTCGTTGCCAGACCCACTGGCTCCAGGTCATCTACAAGTCCATGCTAGGTAAAGCTCCGTCTTATCTCAGTTCACTGGTCACGATGGCAACACCCATCCGTAGCACGCGCTCCAGCAGGTGTATCTCACTGATCATCCCTAAAGCCAACACCTCATTTGGCCGCCTTTCGTTCCAGTTCTCTGCTGCCTGTGACTGGAACGAATTGCAAAAATCGCTGAGGTTGGAGACTTTTATCTCCCTCACCAACTTCAAACATCTGCTATCTGAGCAGCTAACCGATCGCTGCAGCTGTACATAGTCTATCGGTAAATAGCCCACCCATTTTTACCTACCTCATCCCCATACTGTTTTTATTTATTTACTTTTCTGCTCTTTTGCACACCAATATCTCTACCTGTACATGACCATCTGATCATTTATCACTCCAGTGTTAATCTGCAAAATTGTAATTATTCGCCTACCTCCTCATGCCTTTTGCACACAATGTATATAGACTCTCTTTTTTTTTTAAATTTCTACTGTGTTATTGACTTGTTTATTGTTTACTCCATGTGTAACTCTGTGTTGTTGTCTGTTCACACTGCAATGCTTTATCTTGGCCAGGTCGCAGTTGCAAATGAGAACTTGTTCTCAACTAGCCTACCTGGTTAAATAAAGGTGAAATTAAAAAAATAAACAGGTGTAACTGGTTTTATTGAACTGGGAAACAAAGATTAAAATACCTTTTCATGATAACCTGAAACTAAAGGGGAAATAAAGTTGTGAGTTACAGTAATTCTGTATATCTTGAACTTTTCTCTGCTAATCTCTTGGCAGAGAGATTGGCCTGATATACATTTTCTATTTACATGTTAGTCATTTTGCAGACGCTCTGATCCAGAGCCACTTACAGGAGCCATTAGGGTTAAGTGCCTTGCTCAAGGGCACATCGACAGATTGTTCACCTGGTCGGCTAGTGAGCATTTGCACCAGTACTATGCACTTACGACACATGAAAGGTATTGAAATTAAATACAAATGAATGATGAGACTAAATAATCAAGATTAAGGTTAGGTGTTCTAGGTGTTCTAATTGTCTTTCCACGCCTGTTACCATGGTGAGGATTACACAAACACAAAAAGGATGCTTTTCACGGTAATTCATGACAATCACCTTTAAATCAACGTGTGAGTCAAAACTATGTTTTTATACTTCTGCTCTGTCCCTATCAGATGTTTTTCTGTTTGACATCGTTGAACTGGCATGGGTGGGTTGGAATCCATCTGACTGACAGCATGAAGATGTTCAACAAGATTAGGCCATGAGGACAGGTGATTTATTATCTCATCTCTCTTGTCAAACATCAGGTGAGGTGAAAAAAATGCTTCTTGAATTAAATAACATGTTGGGAACACAAAAGGTCAAAGATCATTTTTTCACACCACATTGTTTTCAGTAAATGTCTCATGCTTCAGGAATGTTCCACAGGACTCAAGGATGTTGCTGACAAGTCATTGAACTTGTTTGAGATGAAACCTATAGCATATTATCAAATGGCTTCCAGGGAGATGCTTAATGTGAGTTGGACAATAGCACCTCAAAATAAATCCCTACATAACCACTTGACCTTACAATACTAATACTAAATACTTACAATAGCAAAGGTTGATCTGCACGATAGAGACACCAACTCAACCAGACAGTATGTGTTTTATAGATATTGAAGTGAACTAATTAATTCATACTACTGATTGTAAATGGAGGTAAATACACCTGTCTCCTTCTATCTGAGTGAATTCAGTAGCTTTTCACACTCATGCACATTAACACACGGATCATCACCAATCACCCAAACACAGATTGTCATGTGGACTTTAGTTGAAATAACAAGGGTGTTTCTCGGAACAAAAATCTGTGCCTGTAAACTGGTGACAATCCATCAAGTTAAGGTTCATTCAATCAATCAATCATTAGTTTGTGCCATACAGTGTGTGTTGGTCATCCCAGTGTTGGTCTGTTGCTACCCAGGGTCCGTTCTGCCTTACAGTAGACTAGGTGAAGCTCATGATTGAGGAAGTGTTTTGTAACACCTTGTTAGCATCTCAATCCCACACAGTCATTCAAGGCATTAATCTGCAGACAATAGGGACCGATCAGATTTACTAGAGGGAAGGATTAGAGACTAGAACACCAGAGCATCTCAATCCCACACAGTCACTCAAGGCATTCATCTGTAGACAATAGGGACCGATCAGATTAACTAGAGGGAAGGATTAGAGACTTGAACACCAGAAACGCTGTGAATTATATTGTATTCAAGCTTTTCTATGCATTGAGACTGGGCTACAACACAGGGGGATGTAAGTTGGTATGGAGTCTGTGTTTCTAATGAAAATGTGAAATGTCCTGTTTATACACTACCGGTCAAATGTTTTAGAACACCTACCCATTCCAGGGACACCTTTAGAACACCTACCCATTCCAGGGACACCTTTAGAACACCTACCCATTCCAGGGACACCTTTAGAACACCTACCCATTCCAGGGACACCTTTAGAACACCTACCCATTCCAGGGACACCTTTAGAACACCTACCCATTCCAGGGACACCTTTAGAACACCTACCCATTCCAGGGACACCTTTAGAACACCTACCCATTCCAGGGACACCTTTAGAACACCTACCCATTCCAGGGTTTTTTAAATTATTTTTTATTATTTTCTACATTGTAGAATAATATTGAAGACATCAAATTCTATGAAATAACACATATGGAATCATGCAGTAACCAAAAAAGAGTTTGCAAAGCTGTCATCAAGGCAAAGGGTGGCTATTTTAAGAATCTCAAATATAAAATATATTTTGATTTGTTTAACACTTTTTTTGGTTACTACATGTGTCATTTCATAGTTTTTATGTCTTCACTATTATTTTCCAAAACCCTTGAATGACTCTAAAACCTTTGACCTGGTGCATATGTGTATCTTGTTCTCCCAAGGGGGGAAGGTAAAGGGAGTGGAGAACAGATCCGGGTCAACAAAGATTCTTATTTGCATAAAATAGACAGAGACCAGTCTTATCAAAATGAGAAAATAGTATTTATTCTCGGAGCGTGCTGCCATGTAACCACCAACAACAGTTTATATACAAACTATGATGTCATTGGTTCTAGAATGAATCTCCACCTCTCGACCAAGACAAAGCAGGTTTAAAAGTTCATTCCGACCTACTAGCGCACACACATGACACGCAATATAACTGAATTAACTCTTGACCCCTCACCATTATCCATCACCACTTAGCTGACAGTTCCAGTGAACTGAAAACCTGGGAAAGCCCTCACTGCCTTATCTAAACATCCCAGAGCTAAGGTACGTCGGTTCAACCATAGGTTGTCCACAACCTATGCTCAGTATGGCACTCACAAACTTCTACAGATGCACAATCGAGAGCATCCTGGCGGGCTGCATCACCGCCTGGTACGGCAACTGCTCCGCCCACAACCGTAAGGCTCTCCAGAGGGTAGTGAGGTCTGGACAACGCATCACCGGGGGCAAACTACCTGCCCTCCAGGACACCTACACCACCCGATGTTACAGGAAGGCCATAAAGATCATCAAGGACAACAACCACCCGAGCCACTGCCTGTTCACCCCGCTATCATCCAGAAGGCGAGGTCAGTACAGGTGCATCAAAGCTGGGACCGAGAGACTGAAAAACAGCTTCTACCTCAAGGCCATCAGACTGTTAAACAGCCACCACTAACATTGAGTGGCTGCTGCCAACACACTGACACTGACTCAACTCCAGCCACTTTAATAATGGGAATTGATGGGAAATGATGTAAAATATATCACTAGCCACTTTAAACAATGCTACCTAATATAATGTTTACATACCCTACATTATTCATCTCATATGCATACGTAGATACTGTACTCTATATCATCGACTGCATCCTTATGTAATACATGTATCACTAGCCACTTTAACTATGCCACTTTGTTTACATTCTCTGATCAGTCTTCTCCTTGTATGAGCTGAAAGTTTAGAGGGACGGCCAGGTTTATAATGGGCCTATTGTTTAGTCATTTATTCATAAAATTCTAACACTGGGTCACTATATGGTCAACAAATTACTATCTTAAACATATACGCCCTAACACAGATACATGTAGATTTGCAGTGGTCTGATACTCCTTCCATTTCAATATTATTGCTTGCACAGTGCTCCTTGGGATGTTTAAAGCTTGGGAAATCTTTTTGTATCCAAATCCGGCTTTAAACTTCTTCACAACAGTATCTCGGACCTGCCTGGTGTGTTCCTTGTTCTTCATGATGCTCTCTGCGCTTTTAACGGACCTCTGAGACTATCACAGTGCAGGTGCATTTATACGGAGACTTGATTACACACAGGTGGATTGTATTTATCATCATTAGTCATTTAGGTCAACATTGGATCATTCAGAGATCCTCACTGAACTTCTGGAGAGAGTTTGCTGCACTGAAAGTAAAGGGGCTGAATAATTTTGCACGCCCAATTTTTCCGTTTTTGATTTGTTAAAAAAGTTTGAAATATCCAATAAATGTCGTTCCAATTCATGATTGTATCCCACTTGTTGTTGATTCTTCACAAAAAAATACAGTTTTATATCTTTATGTTTGAAGCCTGAAATGTGGCAAAAGGTCGCAAAGTTCAAGGGGGCCGAATACTTTCGCAAGGCACTGTACCTCTGAGAGAAAACACACAGAGTCAGAACTCCACTCTTTCCTAGGGGGAATCTCGCTACCTAAACTATCAGAGACCGACCAAGAAGATCTCAACTCCCCCTTCACTCCTGAGGAGATCCTGGAGGCAATTACCTCCATGCCAGCCAATAAGTCCCCAGGCCCAGATGGATTCCCCAGAGAGTTCTACAAAGCTTTTTGGCCCCAGCTCAGCCCTATCTTCATGCCAAAGCTGGAGCAAACAGACCAAACTGGATTTATTAGAGACAGATACTCTTCTGATAACATTCACCGTCTTTTTGATATTATTGATCAAGTAAACACACAGAAGACCCCTGTCCTGCTAGCTTCACTGGATGCTGAGAAGACGTTTGACAGGATGGAGTGGAGCTTTCTGTTTTCAGTCTTAGAAAAGTTCAATATAGGCCCACATTTTATTAAATGGATCAAATCACTATACTCTCATCCAAATCCCATGGTGACTACTAATGGACTGAACTCTGACAGATTCCCTCTGGAACGGGGCACAAGACAAGGGTGCTCGTTGTCCCCACTGCTCTACTTGTTGGGGGCGGAGCCTCTGGCAGAGCTGATAAGGAGCAATCTAAGTATTATGGGTGTTTCTGCAGGTGGCCTGCAGCACAAGATTTCACTTTACACGGATGATGTCTTGCTCTACATATCCAACCCTGAGAAATCCCACCCTCTCATTTTAGACACAATTGCTCAGTATGGCAAGTTTTCAGGTTATAAGATCAATTTGAACAAATCCACTGTCTGCCCTCTCAATATTACACTCACCAGCTCTATGAAGACACTATGTCCTTTCCAATGGAAAACACAAGGGTTTCAATACCTCGGGATCTTCATAACACCAGATCTGAATTGCCTTTTCAAGGAAAATTATCTTCCACTCCTGGATCGAATCAAGAACGATCTTCAAACCTGGATCTCCCTCACAATTAGCTTAGTAGGAAGAATTAATGCAATCTGTATGAACGTCCTCCCTAGACTGAACCACTTAATTCAGATGCTCCCATGCTATCTCCCAGTTTCCCTCTTCAAAACAACTAACCAAAGCATCACCAAATGTATATGGGTCAATAAAAAACCTAGGATCAAGTTTTCCACTCTATCAAAACCTGAATCTAAATGTGGTCTTGCCCTTCCCTCCTTTCAATTGTACTACTGGTCTGCCCAAATCCTCAACATGCTAACATGGATCACGAACAGACAAGAGTCAACGTGGACTCAGATAGAAGCCCAATCCTGTGGTTCATTGCCCTTAAGCTCAATTATATTCATTAACAACTTTAGTGAAGTGGGCAACATAGCCAAAACCTTTGTGATTTACAGCACCCTACTAGCGTGGAGGGACTGTCAGAAATACCTGGGCATTTCCTCCCAAATATGTTCTCACTCGCCTATAGTTGGCAACCCAGACTTACCAAAAGCCCTGAGGGATGCCAACTTTAATCTTTGGCATACTCTAGGAATCAGGACCTTTTCAGACCTATTTCATCAGAAAACCACTACACTGAAATCCTTTCAAGAGCTCTGCAGTGAATTCAATGTGCCAAGATCCCTTTTTTTTAATATCTTCAAATTAGACATGTCATTTCCTCATTTACTTCCAAGAGGAGGTTTAGAACTAAGTTGAATGAAGTTGATACCCTTCTTGTCACAGCACAATCCATTGAAGGCAAAATATATTATATCTATAAGGATAAGGATATATCTATAAGGATATATCTTATATCATTTCTGAGAAAGGAGGCTCCTCCTTTACTCCTTTGAAAATAATCTGGGAAAAGGACCTCGGTCTGACTATCAGTGATGAGTTATGAGCGGAGGTTTGCAACAGGGTATACTGCACCTCTACTAATGTAAAAATGAAAGAATCTAATTACACATTTTTTTACAAATTTTGTTACACTCCTTTGAGACTCCATAGAATGAAAACAGATATGTCTCCTAACTGTAAAAGATGTACCTCTGAAAGTGGAACCTATATGCATGTATTTTGGAGCTGTAGAGAGATTGCCAGATTCTGTACATCTATACATACTGCTGCACAGAAAATACTAGATGTACAGTTTGATATGACCCCATGTATCTATCTTCTTAATGCCCAGCAGGACTTTGTTCTTGATCCTGACAGAGAAAATGTGCTTATGACTATTACATACTTTGCTAAGAAATGTTTTCTTCTATTGTGGGCCTCTAATACCTCTCCTACATTTAAAATGTGGCTTGACCAGATTGTTGTCTTTCTCCCTCTTGAAAAGCTCTTGACCTCCACAAGAGACAGCCCAAGTTTGATAGACTCTTTATTGGCATGCAATAAAATGCAAATGAATTACTTAAAAATCATACAATGTGATTTTCTGGATTTTTGTTTTAGATTCCGTCTCTCACAGTTGAAGTGTACCTATGATAAAATGCTTTGCAAGTAGGAAAACCTGCAAAATCAGCAGTGTATCAAATACTTGTTCTCCCCACTGTTTATGTACATTTGATATTCATCAATGACTGTTATATGCCTATATCCAATTGTAACGCTTCCAGTTCAGATTTTTATTACAATCTTCATAAAAATACAGTCTTAACCCTCAAAAACAGTCTCATCCAACATGGGCTCCTCGTAGATAAAAAAGACGGACCTATCTCCTAGGCCTGGAGGCCCGTATTCGTCAACACACTGGCCGGAGCTCGAAATCGTTCCGTACCTCACCATCTGTTGCTTCATCAACCTCTCCAGAGTCCTGATAAGCCTTTCACACACGGGACCAAACAACATCCGCACAGAACCAAAACACTCATACAGGTGAAAGTTGTCCACAACACAGTGATTATGACATTCTTTCATTTCCCAAACACACTATCAAACCAATTTGTTAGAGCATCATCCACCCCAGAGTTCTCTGCCAATTCGTGAGCTAATGTAGTTAAACCAGCCAGGGCCTTGGTCACTGATCCATCTGGAGCTGTGTTATCGGGGATGAAGGTACAGCATTCTGCTCCGAATATCACACACACCCCACTCTTTTCAGCCAGTAACATATCCAATGCGATTCTATTCTGCCACACCATTAGACTCGTAGCCACGGTTTGCTCTGCTAAACCTTTTATCGCGTCCCTAGTATAGTTGATGAAATGCTGTCGGTTATAGTAGATATAATTAATCCAATCCACATTTTTATCGAGAGTCGACCACCAGAAGATGCTTGATTCCAAGCCCATATCTGATTCCTATCTTTGAACTCATCAGGTAACCCCCTGGGAACTCCAATGCTATCAATGCAAACTCTATTGTCAAAAGATCCTGACAGAGCACTCCTTCTCTCTCGTCTACCTGGCTCCAGGTCCTTGTGTTTGATAAGGGTGAAGGGCATGCCTAACTGCACTAGTGCACAACTACCGGTCCAATTGGTAGACAGGTTGGCCCACAGCTTCATACTTCCACACAACCACCAGACATCCGCTCTAGGCCTTTTTATCTTTCCAAAGTCCTCGGAACTCAACCCCCCAGTCAGATCCCCTCATTGTCTTGTCAGTTGTTATATTCTCTGTCCTATTGCATGTTCTTACTTCCCCTACGTCGCATCCATGTGTGATGTATCGAGCCACGCAATAATAATGTCCTCCTGTAACTGTGAAAGGGGGAAGTCTGGATGTAATGGGCACATGGGGATACAGATAATGCAGGTCAATGCAACTGTCATTGTCTGGCTTCCCTGCTTTCATGAACAGCTTTACCATACAGACCATTCCCCTGGGTGTATCAATTCCATCAAATGGGAAGGGAATGGTTGTCAACTGAGGTTTTGCTGTGGCGCAGTCATAACATTCTTCTTTCGCTACTGATCTGGCTGTACACTGAATCCATTATAACCATAAGTTAGAATCCCCATAACCAGTTTCCACCTCAATCACTTCCTTAAGATATTTTGTCTGAACTATCCACACCGGCCCTTGGCTCTTGACGACTCCACTGTCGGTATCTGTTTTGTCAGGGGCTCGGCTTGTATTCTGGCCGACTGTAGAGCTATCACCTGCCCTAACCTCTTCTACCCGGAATGGCACTAGGGTATTAACTGAAACCTGATCAAATCCAACATACCATAACCCGAGATCCTCTTCATTTACGTTTTTAATGGTAATGCGTACCTTTACGCAATATTTCCCCTGCTCAGGATAACAGTCAAAAACTCTCACCACTCCATCTTCTTCCATAATGGGTATGTGGATTTATGTAGCCCTCTCTCTCTCTCTCTCTCTCTCTCTCTCGGTGTGAGCTACAACCTGTTTCCATGACCTACACGGGGACCTGCACAGATGTCTTCCATAATGGCTCATGGTCCTAGACTGCCAAGGAGTCAGAGACCCCATCTGGTCTACATAGAACTCCACTGAGACATCCTTCCCAATCTCCACTCTCACTTCCTGTTTACCCAGATCAAGTGTTCTCTCATTCTTGGTGAATACAAAATCCTCATCGTCTAACCTAAGGGTTAAGTTACCACCTTCTGCATTCTCGGATGGGTCGTGGTGTATTAGGAAGATCGCTCCCACAATAAGACAGCTCAGACCCACCCTTTCCTGGAGAACATATCATTAGCTAGAGGCCAGCCCATACTTTCACTTCTATGAACGCACACAGGGAGGATAGGGCGGGGTCAGGGAATCTTCGTTAGAGAGGTAACCCCCGAACCCTATTGCATTTGGTTCTTCTCCTAACTCTGTGATTGTTCGACAGTGTCAGTGTGTCTTACCCTCCTGCAATGTGTGATATGACCAGGTAGCTCTTTCAGCTCACCGCGAAGGCTGTCACCAGGAGCACCTGGTATGGCCCCTCCCAACGGGGCTGCTTCCTGTCTATTCTCCTCAGGGACTGGATTGAGTGAATCACCTTCTCCTGTAATTCACCTGTAGAGCGTAAAATCTTGGACATACAGGTTTGGTTCACAAACAGTCTTCTCATTTGTTCTGCTAGTATATCTTCAACTTCTATGCCTGTTAGCTAGAATGTCATCCACTATTTAAAGAAATAGATCCTCGTAAACCAACTCTATCTTGACCTAATATTTTAGCTTATCTATTACAACATTACATTTTTTTGTGGTTTATTATCTAATAGGCCACAAAGTGTCCTATCCTAGGCCCCCCTAGGCCCTGTCCTATCCTAGGCCACAACTACCTATCCCCCCTTTGATACCTGGCTCCGCCTAGGTGTCAACATTGCCGCATATCTAAACAATGACTTAGGTAAGGTTAGTAAATTCTCCTTATGTCTGCCATTATCTTGTAGGAGCGCCCCTTTCATTCTCTACATGCCCAATTCTCCCCGGGGCGTTCCGTCATGGACATCATGTAACCTTTCTCTGTCAAGTGTCTTATCTACTGTAAGAGTTATCTGTGCTGTTTTGTATGGTCTCAGATGTCTATGTGCTTGTCTGTGTAAACAGTAGCCTTTCTCTGTCAAGTGTCTTATCTACTGTAAGAGTTATCTGTGCTGTTTTGTATGGTCTCAGATGTCTATGTGCTTGTCTGTGTAAACAGTAGCCTTTCTCTGTCAAGTGTCTTATCTACTGTAAGAGTTATCTGTGCTGTTTTGTATGGTCTCAGATGTCTATGTGCTTGTCTGTGTAAACAGTAGCCTTTCTCTGTCAAGTGTCTTATCTACTGTAAGAGTTATCTGTGCTGTTTTGTATGGTCTCAGATGTCTATGTGCTTGTCTGTGTAAACAGTAGCCTTTCTCTCCTTTCTTATTTCACAGGCACTAGTCAATGCTACTCTACCCATTCTGTGTCACTCCTATCTTGCTGATTTCCCGGCCCCCCTTCCCCACCTTCTCCTCTCTGTTCTCAAACCTTCAAGGTCTCAGCAGTTCGGGGAGGGCTCCTCCGTCTGCCCTGTCTTCTATCTGTCTGTCGCTCTTTCTCATAACAGTCAGTATCAAATATGGGTTGTTTGCAAATCTCAACTAAGTGTCTCACTGTTTGGCATTATCTGAACTCATGGATTTTAGAAAAAACATGTCTATGGTGGCAATCTCTAACGGAATCACCACAGGGTCATATATCCCTGTCCTGTTTGGCCTGGATTAGATTCTAAATACTATGTCAAAGAACTATAAACTCGTTCATAATTATCAATTACTCAATTTACCTTAAAATCAGAATCACAAATGACCTCAAATTCATCATTCAAATTGCCCTCCCATGAGGCTGATCAGACCACAATGGAAAGCCATGATAGAGGTCAAAGGTCATACCACCCTTTTACAGTCTTGTTCCATACTATATTAGACAAATTAAAGAAAAACCATCAAACATTTTCTACATGTTGTATCCTTCAACATGTTGTATCCCTCAAACCTCCTAAAATCCAAAGGCTAAAAACAACCCAAACCTTTCCAGGCCTCTTCAATGCCTCTAGCTTCCTCGCTCCCTTCAAGATTACAGCCCGGAAAACATTTCCACAGAAATACAAGGAAGCACTTCTTTTCCCAAAAAAAACACTTTTTCAACATTGTAATTCCATTGTACTCCATCCAATCATTAGTTTTACATTTCCTCAATGGTTCATTATGCTTAATTGAACGTGCGCTCCAAGCTTGCTTTGTCATGGTGCCTCACAATCCCGAGCAAAGTGACCTGGCTCGTTAAAATGATCTCTGTCCTTCATGGTTCCACATAATGGAAACAGATTATAATGTTAGTATACCTTAACTTCTTGTTCAATTACACTGTTGTTACCTAAACAATCAAACCAAAAATCAATAACCAGGAACTATTACAAAACTTTTACGATTCAACTATTCAGACCTCCCTCTCTTACAGCCAAATATAGCCCAGTGAGTGCTACCAACTGCCCTCTTCTTACCTGTTGACAAAAATATAACCTCTCCTCCAACAACGTTCTGCCTTACGATTAAAACCAAACTTTACAACTGTTCCGTCTATCGGCTTCACCCTTATGAATTGTTCCAGCCTTAAATCAAATCAAATCAAATCAAATTTTATTTGTCACATACACATGGTTAGCAGATGTTAATGCGAGTGTAGCGAAATGCTTGTGCTTCTAGTTCCGACAATGCAGTAATAACGAACAAGTAATCTAACTAACAATTCCAAAAAACTACTGTCTTATACACAGTGTAAGGGGATAAAGAATATGTACATAAGGATATATGAATGAGTGATGGTACAGAGCAGCATAGGCAAGATACAGTAGATGATATCGAGTTTAGTATATACATATGAGATGAGTATGTAAACCAAGTGGCATAGTTAAAGTGATACGTGTGCTAGTGTGCTAGTGATACATGTATTACATAAGGATGCAGTCGATGATATAGAGTACAGTATCTACGTATGCATATGAGATGAATAATGTAGGGTAAGTAACATTATATAAGGTAGCATTGTTTAAAGTGGCTAGTGATATATTTACATAATTTCCCATCAATTCCCATTATTAAAGTGGCTGGAGTAGAGTCAGTGTCATTGACAGTGTGTTGGCAGTAGCCACTCAATGTTAGTGGTGGCTGTTTAACAGTCTGATGGCCTTGAGATAGAAGCTGTTTTTCAGTCTCTCGGTCCCAGCTTTGATGCACCTGTACTGACCTCGCCTTCTGGATGACAGCGGGGTGAACAGGCAGTGGCTCGGGTGGTTGATGTCCTTGATGATCTTTATGGCCTTCCTGTAGCATCGGGTGGTGTAGGTGTCCTGGAGGGCAGGTAGTTTGCCCCCGGTGATGCGTTGTGCAGACCTCACTACCCTCTGGAGAGCCTTACGGTTGAGGGCGGTGCAGTTGCCATACCAGGCGGTGATACAGCCCGCCAGGATGCTCTCGATTGTGCATCTGTAGAAGTTTGTGAGTGCTTTTGGTGACAAGCCGAATTTCTTCAGCCCCTTAAAAGTAATATGTAAATCGCCAAAATGAATAACCAGTCAATCCATAAGAATAAAAACACATTTCGATGGGCATAAGTCTATAATAATTATCTCTCCGTTATTATTTAAAATTCATTAGCTTTAGGTAACTGTCTCTTCTATGATTCAGCATTTTAAATATGATTCCATTCCCAATACGTTATTCCAGCAGATCATTCAGGCAGGACAACGTGTTACATCGAAGTTATATCTTAAACAAACACTAACAACCGTATCTCTCCCGGGCAAAACATATCAACATTTGAATTACAATCAGTATGATTTTTAGTCTATCGATGCATAGGCTGAGATACAAACCCGAGTCTCCCGTGTTGTAGGCAAGTTTTTTACCACTGAACCACCATCACTATTGGAATGATGGACAACCCTATTATTATATGTGTCTGTAGTCGCAAACTCCGGCATGCACTACCAAGACCATTCGCAGAAAATAGCCCTAATTTAAAGGTCCAAGCGTCTCCCCATCAAGGGTTCTCATTAATCTCGCTCTCCTTGTCCCTGCCTTTCTTATTCTCTCCCGATTGTCATGCCTGTCCTTCCCCTTAGTTTAATTACTATTTCGGTGGTTGTGTCCTACCTGGTCACAATGTTTACAGGGAGCCTTACACTCCCGGGCGAAATGTCCTGTCTCATTGCAATTGAAACAAGCTTCTCTCCGTATCTGTCGTCGCGTTTCTCTGTTTTTTTCCCCTTCTGCTTAAAATCTCTCCTGCTCTTTCCCCAAGAGTGGGGATGAAATATTCTGTTCCTGTCTGGTCTTCCTTACTTCTCGTTTCCTTGAAGCCTCCTTCATGCTTATCTACAGTTACTCCGATAGTGACCATTAGGTACTGATCTCCTTTCTTTTCTATTCCTCCTCTGAGTCTGGCTGTAGGCGCCTGACCTTTTTCTCTCTGTTCTTGCCTTTGACCCTCTCTCCTATCCTTTCTGTTCTTTCTACGGTCTCTGTGATTGTGGCCCACCTTATCGCAGTGCATGCATGGTTCCTCACAAATCTTTCATGGCTTTCCCTATGGTAGCTAGCCCTATCCTATCCTCATCCGACTCTACCCCTCCCTCTGCTCCAGGAGGTTCCCCATATGGGGGTGGTGGTGGTGGGACGGGAAGCACTGGTTGTCGTCTCCGCACCACCACTGTGCCATCATCAGGATTCTCTCTCCACGCCTGGGCTATCCCGGTGGGATATAATTTAAATTTATGAGGGGCCTCCAGAGGAGCCGTGGGAGTGATTGCTCTCCGTTGCTGGAAACTTACATCTTCTTTCCTTTTCTTTTCTCCCTCAGCTCTCTTCCTCGCCTCGGCTAACCATACCCTCGCTGTGTCTAGCCACTCTGCCCGTTGTTTATCTGCCTTGTCTCCACAAACCCTATTTATTTGTTTAATCATTCATTCCAGTTTTTCTATATTTAAACGTCCGTCAAATTCGTACTTCCTCCTCCATGTCTGGCTAAAATATGTGTTCCTCTTATCTTTTCCCTGCATATATTTCTCATCTCCTGTTAATTCCGGGACCTCCTTTGAGGATTTACTACCCATGTTTAATAAAACCTTTTAGTTACTATGATATTCTCACAATCTATGTGTGTGGCTCTTTAATTCTGATTAAATTACTCCTATGTGTGTCTCACTATTGGTGTGTATGTTGCTTAATCTTAACATATGTGTGATTTTCCTTTCTTGAAACTTTATCTATAGTGGTGTCGATCGGACATTAGGTCTCATCTCACTCCGCTATATTAGGCTTCCCTTCCTTTCTCCATTTTTTTGGACTTTTTCAGTATTGTTTTTTGAATCGGATCTATGGCTAATTCACTTTTTCTTAATTGTATTAAGTTATTTGTACGCATAGAATTACCGTCCTATCTCACAAACCTTAGCAAAATCCTCACACTTTAGGATTTTATTTAGGTATGCCTTTTGAATTGGATATATGGCCAATTTACCACAAGTTAATTAACCAATTAAGTTATCCTACTTGCACAAACTCCCCGTCCTATCTCACAGCATCTATTTATATCCCTTGCTAATAACCTCTTGGCCATTCCTCAAATAACATTTTGGCCATTCCTCACAGACCTCAATTATTAAGCTAGTTTTATTTATGGTAGTGCAAATATACCTCAGGTCATTGCGGACCTGCTCCTCTCTCAATCGATTCCTTGCTAATACATAAAGTAAAAGTCTCCTATCCCCTAAATTCGTGAATAAAGATTACTGACCTTGTCTTGAAGACTGGGAAAAGCAATGTAGGTTGGATCTCGTCACCAACTCTGTCGTGTACCAGTTGACCACTGGCCTGAAATAAACCCTCAATTCAGAGGTCAGGTCTTTGTCTTATGGATCCTGGATCCGCCCGTGCACGGTTTTCAGCAGTTCCTTGGGACGAAAGAGGCAGGTATGAGATCCGGCTCGAAGGACCAATTGTCACGAGAATTAGGTTCTCAATGTTTATACCCCAATTCAATTTAATTACTTTGTCTGCAACCAGGCTTTGTAAGATACTGGTTGGAATGAAAACAGACAGAGGCCCAGTCCACAATAGTCAAATGTTTATTTACGGGAATGTTCTAGCGTGCACAGTACAAAGACCTTCATTTTATAGTGACACACATACTTCCACACAAAACATTAGTTATCATATGCCCACACATATGCCAATCAGTTGTGTTGTGACAAGGTAGGGGTGGTATACAGAAGATAGGACTATTTGGTAAAAGACCAAGTCCAAGAACAAGAACAGTTCAAATAAGCAAAGAGAAACAACAGTCCATCATTACTTTAACACATGAAGGTCAGTCAAGAACTCAGAAACTTTCTTCAAGTTCAGTTGCAAAAACCAGCTATGATGAAACTGGCTCTCATGAGGACTGGCATAGGAAAGGAAGACCCAGACTTACCTCTGTGGCAGAGGATAAGTTCATTAGAATTACCTGCCTCAGAATTTGCAGCCCAAATAAATGCTTCACAGAGTTCAAGTAACAGACACATCTCAACATCAAATGTTCAGAGGAGACTGCATGAATCAGGCCTTCATGGTTGAATTGCTGAAAAAAAAAACACTACTAAATGACACCATTAAGAAGAGACTTGCTTGGGCCAAGAAACACGAGCCATGGACATTAGAACGGTGCTAATCTGTCATTTGGTCCTGAAATCTGTCCAAATATATGATTTTTGGTTCCAACCGCCATGTCTTTGTGAGACGCAGTGTACTGTAGGTGAACGGATGATCTCTGCATGCGTGGTTCCCACCGTGAAGCATGGAGGAGGAGGTGTGATAGTGTGGGGGTGCTTTGTTGGTGACACTGTCTGTGATTTATTTAGAATTCAAGGCACACGTAAACAGCATGGCTACCACAGCATTCTGCAGCGAGACGCCATACCATCTGGTTTGTGTTAGTGGGACTCTCGTTTGTTTTACAACAGGGCAATGAACAAAACACACCTCCAGGCGGTATATGGGCTATTTGTTGGAAAAGCATTCCAGCTGAACCTGGTTGAGAGAATGCCAAGAGTGTGCAAAGCTGTCATTGTAAGAATATTGGGGCAATATAGGGCAATCACACATCAGCTGATGCAATCCATACATGATGATGTGAAAAACATTTGTTTCCACAAATGCTGATTTGGGAGATACACATCTACGGCAACATCATCGACAGGTTGTCACGACTGATCAGGGACATCAATCAACATAATAAACCGACTGTCATCAGTTTTGTGCAGGTTCCGAGTGAAACCAACATTATTCGATCAACAGAGGAGAAACCTGGTGTATGTCATTATTGCGGTATTTCTGATTACTGGCAACGAGAATGTCGGAAAAGAAAATGTGTTCTTACGAGGAATGGCCAAGAGAAGCAGGGTCCGTCTGAGGGAAAATGGAATCAACAAAATAGCCCCAACGACACAATGCTGATGCAGAAATTTAAGAAGCTCTCTCCGGCTCAGCAGCAGAGTTTGCTGGATGCTGTGGAGGGCAACTAATAGACCCCCTCTTATGTCCCATCTCAGCTGGAAGATTGATGCAGGGGTGTGGATAGGCTCATTTGAACAACCTATTTTAGGCCTTGATGTTATTATGCAACTTGACTCTACATTGAACATTTCTGAAGGGAAGGTTACGTGGCAAATTAGACAACTGCAGGGATTTACAGTTCAGAACCTTGCTATTTGGAATACGAAGAAAAATTGGTGTGGAACTTTGGATATTGTTACGACTTCTAGGGGTAGTGGTTGCGGAGTAAGGCGCAGAGAGACTTCTAGGGGTAGTGGGGGCGGAGTCAGGCGCAGAGAGACTTCTAGGGGTAGTGGGGGCGGAGTCAGGTGCAGAGAGACTTCTAGGGGTAGTGGGTGCGGAGTCAGGCGCAGAGAGACTTCTAGGGGTAGTGGGGGCGGAGTCAGGCGCAGAGAGACTTCTAGGGGTAGTGGGGGAGAGTCAGGCGCAGAGAGACTTCTAGGGGTAGTCAGGGGGGCAGAGTCAGGCGCAGAGAGACTTCTAGGGGTAGTGGGTGCGGAGTCAGGCGCAGAGAGACTTCTAGGGGTAGTGGGGGCGGAGTCAGGCGCAGAGAGACTTCTAGGGGTAGTCAGGGGGGCAGAGTCAGGCGCAGAGAGACTTCTAGGAGTAGTGGGGGCAGAGTCAGGCGCAGAGAGACTTCTAGGAGTAGTGGGGGCGGAGTCAGGCGCAGAGAGACTTCTAGGGGTAGTGGGGGCAGAGTCAGGCGCAGAGAGACTTCTAGGGGTAGTGGGGGGCAGAGTCAGGCGCAGCAGAGAGTAGTGGGTGCGGAGTCAGGCGCAGAGAGCAGAGGGTAAAGGACAACTGTATTTATTCCGGAGAAAAGTAGGTCACGCCAAAACACCAGGCGCATACAATGACCGGCCCAAAAACAGGACACAAACAGTCCGGAGAAATACAGAAAATATCACATCCACAAAACGAACAGAGAAACAGACAAATTAGACATACAACATAGAATACCCACTCAGATCACACCCTGACCAAACAAAACATAGAAACATACAAAGCAAACTATGGACGGCTCAGGACAGACTGGCGGCTCTAGCAGCTCTGGACAGACGGGCGACTCTAGCAGCTCTGGACAGACGGGAGACTCTAGCAGCTCTGGACAGACGGGAGACTCTAGCAGCTCTGGACAGACGGGAGACTCTAGCAGCTCTGGACAGACTGGAGACTCTAGCAGCTCTGGACAGACGGGAGACTCTAGCAGCTCTGGACAGACGGGAGACTCCAGCAGCTCTGGACAGACTGGCGGCTCTAGCAGCTCAGGACAGACTGGCGGCTCTAGCAGCTCAGGACAGACGGGCGACTCTAGCAGCTCTGGACAGACGGGAGACTCTAGCAGCTCTGGACAGACGGGAGACTCCAGCAGCTCTGGACAGACGGGAGACTCTAGCAGCTCTGACAGGACAGACGGGAGACTCCAGCAGCTCTGGACAGACGGGAGACTCTAGCAGCTCAGGACAGACTGGCGGCTCTAGCAGCTCAGGACAGACGGGCGACTCTAGCAGCTCTGGACAGACGGGCGACTCTAGCAGCTCAGGACAGACGGGAGACTCCAGCAGCTCTGGACAGACGGGAGACTCTAGCAGCTCTGGACAGATGGGAGACTCTAACAGCTCTGGACAGACGGGAGACTCTAGCAGCTCTGGACAGACGGGAGACTCCAGCAGCTTTGGACAGACGGGAGACTCTGGCAGCGCTGGAGAGGAGGAAGGCTCTGGCAGCGCTGGACAGGCGGGAACACCTGTAGGCAGAAGACGGAGAGACAGCCTGGTGCGGGGGGCTGCCACCGGAGGGCTGGTGCGTGGAGGTGGCACTGAATAGACCGGACCGTGCAAGCGCACTGGAGCTCTTGAGCACCGAGCCTGCCCAACCTTACCTGGTTGAATGCTCCCGGGCGCCCTGCCAGTGCGGCGAGGTGGAATAGCCCGCACTGTGCTGGCAGACAGACATGTAAAACAGGCGTAGGGAATAACTCCCGTGGGGAGACTTGACGTAGTACCAGGACAGTGGCTGATGGTAAAACAATATGTAACAGACACATTAGGGCCAAAACAGGAAGGTCCTTATCAAGTTTTGCTCATAACGAGGTCGGCAGTAAAAGTCCAGGGAAAATCACGATGGATACATGTCACTCATTGCAAGGTTGTCCATGTCGATGACAAAGGAGAGCCTGGAGAATTAGGAACTGATTGATTAGCAATCGGGGGCCAATCTCTGTTGAAGCATAGTAAGATAATCAGAACCTGGTCGGCTTCTGTGTTGTACTCCGCAGTCGTCATATTAGGTGTATCTTGGAGAAATGTCAAACTCTTTCCTGAAAATCGGGACATGCTTACTTAGAGAAATCATGTGTGGAAGAGTTGGTCACTTTTAAAGGACATGGTGAATGAGTACCTTACCAATAGGACGATTGAATATTATTGTCTTGTAGATAATAATATTTTGGGTGAGATTCCTCCTAATACAGGATGTGGTAGGAATCGTAAAGGACACCATTATTACACCTGTTAATACTTATGTTCTGTAACTTTGTTCGAAATCTATTTCTTCTTGCAACAGCAAGTAAAATTTGCCCTTTGTGTTTTATAGAAATGCCAGGTGTTTAATGTGAATGACTATGATTAGTGCTAAAAAAAAATTATACTGTCTATTTCCCCGCCAGTGCATTTTTCGGAACAAATTGGATTAAAATGATTGAAATTTGTCATGCAATATGTAAGAATAGCAGCAGCAAAAATCACAAAGAATGAGACGAAATCCTGGAGGGATTACTTGTCATGACAAACATGTATGGTATGGCAAGGTGTGGCAAAGACTGGACTTTCCAGGCTGAAATGTTCTGTTTCAGTGTGAATTGTTGCAT
Organism: Oncorhynchus tshawytscha; assembly: GCF_018296145.1. NCBI lineage: Eukaryota > Metazoa > Chordata > Actinopteri > Salmoniformes > Salmonidae > Oncorhynchus > Oncorhynchus tshawytscha. The sequence continues at coordinate 70,201 of NW_024609761.1, forward strand.
GTTATGTTGTCAAGCAACTGATTGTAAAGCATTTAATTGAGTCAACAATACCTGTTCCAGTAAACGCTGTCGAAATACCGTTTCCCATAAACGATGTCAATAGACTGACATGATGGACAACGCTTACCTGAAAATGGATTTTGACACCTCACTGCAACAGGAACTTCCTTGTGCATCCATGAAGAGAAAAGGTTGTGAATTGTGAATTATTGCGGTCAAGCGTGTCATGTTGGCTATGAGCCGATCGAATCGGAAAAGGACCTTTCAGTGAAAGAATCACTCATATGTATGGAATTTGTAGGCCTACCTGTGTCTAGTTCGTTAGGACACACCACATCTGTCAGTCTCTCTCTCTGTACCTCTCTCTCTCTGTCCGTATCTCTCTCTCTCTCTGTCCATCTCTATCTCTCTCTCTGTCCGTCTCTCTCTCTCTCTGTCCGTCTCCCTCTCTCTGTCCGTCTCTCTCTCTCTCTCTCTCTCTCTCTGTCCTCTCTCTCTCTCTGTCCTCTCTCTCTCTGTCCATCTCTCTCTCTCTCTCTGTCCGTCTCCCTCTCTCTGTCCGTCTCTCTCTCTCTCTCTCTCTCTGTCCGTCTCTCTCTCTCTCTGTCCGTCTCCCTCTCTCTGTCCGTCTCTCTCTCTCTCTCTGTCCCTCACTCTCTCTCTGTCCCTCACTCTCTCGCTGTCCCTCACTCTCTCGCTGTCCCTCACTCTCTCGCTGTCCCTCACTCTCTCTGTCTCTCTCTCAAAATAACCTAAAACACAAGGTCAAATATACACTGGTGTTGCTTACCAAAACGATCTTGAATGTTCCTGAGTGGCCTAGGGACAGTTTAAAGTGGCTTGAAAATCTATTGCATGACTTGAAAATGTCTGTCTAGCAATGATTAATAACCAACTTGACCTAGCTTGAATAATTTTTTATTGAATAATGGTCAAATATTGTGAAATCCTAGTGTGCAAAGCTCTTAGAGATTTACCCAGAAATACTGTAATCGCTGCCAAAGGTAATTCCAACATGTATTGACTCAGTGGTGTGAATACTTATGTAAATGAGATATTCCTGTATTTCATTTTCTATACTTTTGCAAAACTTTTCTAAAAACATGTCACTTTGTCATTATGGGGTATTGTGTGTAAATGGGTGAGAGTGAGAAATCTATTTAATCCATTTTGAATTCAGGCTGTAACACAACAAAATGTGGAATAAGTCAAGGGGTATTGTGATGGACATATTTATGCGTGTGCTTTTCTAATAACCAATGTATGTGTTCATGCAAGTGACTGATTAAACGTGCCTGGGAGAAATCCGCACTGTGATATCTGCAATTTTGCAGAATCCCCAGACCCTTGTTTTGAGAACAATATCTCAGTTTCAAGATCTTCGCTTGGAGAGAAGAAGCCTCGTTGAGGTATTGGTCGATCATATAATTCCGAATAACGAATAAGATAAATCATGCAAATATTACTTCTGTGTAAGTATATAAGAGAACTGCTTATGGACATGTGTACTTGGTGCATTGAGTTGGTTGGAACCTCTCGATCGCACTGATAATAAAGGACGATACGTTTAAATCAGGACTTTGAGTGTCCCTGTGTAGAATTGCCACGACAGTATGAATACTTGCTGAAGGCACGGATACTTTCAACAGTAAAGTGGAAGCATTTAAAGTATGCTGTCCTTTTCTTATCTGACTGCATGTTGTCCTCCTACGATGGTCCATCCTCTAGAGTGAAGGGTAAAATTCCTCTTCAGATCTATTCTAGCATCAAAACTCCCCACTCATTACTGCAGGTGTATTCTTGTATCTATTTTTTGACAGTTTTGGTGAATTCGTGTTTATTCCAGTGGCACTTTTAACATAGTCATTTGAGTTAGAATATGTACAGTATCAGCAGACTAGTGGTGGGAAAAGTACACAACAGGTATACTTCAGTAAAAGGAAAGAAACCTTGAGAAAACAACTCAAGTAAAAGTGAAAGTCACCCAGTAAAATACTACTTGAGTAAAAGTCTAAAAGTATTTGGTTTTAAATAAACTTAAGTATCAAAAAAGTAAATGTAATTGCTCAAATATACATTAGGTATCAAAAGTTTTTTTTAAATTTAAAAAAATTCTTACATTAAGGAAACCACACAGCACAATTTTCTATGTTTTATTTATTTTACTGATAACAATTTTCCTGTCCTGCTAAGCATTCAAAATGTAACACGTCTTTTGGGTGTCAGGGGGAAAATTATGGAGTAAAAAGTACATTATTTTCTTTATTTTACATTATTTTCTTTAGGAATGTAGTGAAGTAAAAGTATACGTTGTCAAGTACAGATATCCCCCCCCAAAACTACTTAAGTTGTACTTTAAAGTATTTTTACTTCACACCACTTTAGCAGACTCAGAAACAAACAAATGGAGAGAGTGGCAGGTAGTAGAGGTCATGACATAAACAAACCAATAGAGAGTGGCAGATAGTAGAGGTCATGACATAAACTAACCAATGGAGAGAGTGGCAGGTAGTAGAGGTCATGACATAAACTAACCAATAGAGAGTGGCAGGTAGTAGAGGTCATGACATAAACTAACCAATGGAGAGAGTGGCAGGTAGTAGAGGTCATGACATAAACTAACCAATAGAGAGTGGCAGTAGTAGAGGTCATGACATAAACAAACAAATAGGTAGTAGAGGTCATGACATAAACAAACCAGAGTGGCAGGTAGTAGAGGTCATGACATAAACTAACCAATGGAGAGAGTGGCAGGTAGTAGAGGTCATGACATAAACTAACCAATAGAGAGAGTGGCAGGTAGTAGAGGTCATGACATAAACAAACCAATAGAGAGAGTGGCAGATAGTAGAGGTCATGACATAAACTAACCAATGGAGAGAGTGGCAGGTAGTAGAGGTCATGACATAAACAAACCAATAGAGAGTGGCAGGTAGTAGAGGTCATGACATAAACAAACCATTGAGAGAGTGGCAGGTAGTAGAGGTCATGACATAAACAAACCAATAGAGAGTGGCAGATAGTAGAGGTCATGACATAAACAAACCAATGGAGAGAGTGGCAGGTAGTAGAGGTATGACATAAACAAATATTTGAAGTGGCAGGTAGTAGAGGTCATGACATAAACAAACCAATGAGAGTGGCAGGTAGTAGAGGTCATGACATAAACAAACCAATGGAGAGAGTGGCAGGTAGTAGAGGTCATGACATAAACAAACCAATGGAGAGAGTGGCAGGTAGTAGAGGTCATGACATAAACAAACCAATAGAGAGAGTGGCAGATAGTAGAGGTCATGACATAAACTAACCAATGGAGAGAGTGGCAGGTAGTAGAGGTCATGACATAAACAAACCAATAGAGAGTGGCAGGTAGTAGAGGTCATGACATAAACAAACCAATAGAGAGAGTGGCAGGTAGTAGAGGTCATGACATAAACTAACCAATGGAGAGAGTGGCAGGTAGTAGAGGTCATGACATAAACAAACCAATAGAGAGTGGCAGGTAGTAGAGGTCATGACATAAACAAACACATTTAGAGTTTGGGACTAAAAGGTTCTGTCTGCATAAAGATTATTCTGAGATAATTGGCTTTACATTTTCCTCGTTGATTTGAATGGTGTCAGCTATTTTTATATTGTATTCTTTTGAACTTAACATGAATTGGGGTATTTAGAGTAATATATATATATATATATATATATATATATATATAGGTTGAGAACATTGAACAGAACAAAGCTAAATGTCAATAACTCAATTTGGACAAAAATACAGATAGACGCTTAACAAACATTGAAGTAAAACAAGCATTTATTTTGGGTTCTGATGGGGGTACAACACTTGAACTAAACTCATGAGGAATTTATAAATATTCAAGAATCAACAAATATCATACATTTATTAGTCATAAAATGATTGCCCCTTTAAAGCAATAAATCATGTTTGAATGAGTGGTGAGGCAGAGAACAGTATAAAAGAGTACTTTTGCCTAAAATGTATGTAATCAATACAGACTTATTTGCATAACAGGATTCTCAACAACAACCAATTTCTTCCACTTTCTTGAGTCAGGAGCAACAAACAGTTGATCCAAATGTCTATATCACAGAAAAGTGAATAAGAATGAACCAACTACATTTGTGTCGTAATGTTACAGTATTCAGTATGTAAACTAGTGTTAATTTGTGTAGTAATGTTACTGTATTCAGTATGTAAACTAGTGTTAATTTGTGTAGTAATGTTACTGTATTCAGTATGTAAACTAGTGTTAATTTGTGTAGTAATGTTACTGTATTCAGTATGTAAACTAGTGTTAATTTGTGTAGTAATGTTACTGTATTCAGTATGTAAACTAGTGTTAATTTGTTGTTTAAAGTAAAACTAAAAGAAAGGTGTGCTTTACGTTTGGGAAACCAGAAGTGACCCTGGTCAGGCACAAATCCAGTTACATTTCTCTAATCATATGCAATGAGAGCCTCGTGTTCTTCAGCTCTGCTCTTCTTCAAAAAATAGACCACGACCACTGTCAGCAGAATCAAGGTCATGATGAACAGCCCGGCGAAGACTATGGTTCCCATGTCCGATCTGAGAAAATATGTAGCTTCCACATCTACAACAGGAGCTGCAATCAACAGCAAAAACAACCAAATAATGTCATCAGAGTAATGGGAGTTTATATTTGTTCATTTCAGTATGAAAAAGTCATGAAAAAGTATTGAATACCTTGTACTAAGAGGGTGAATGTTATTTATAATAGCGGTTACATGGAGAAAATCAGACCACTCTGAAATGAAAATGGATGGCCCTCCCTTCAGCAAAAGATACACTACGAGGGCAAAAGTATGTGGACACCTGCTCGTCGAACATCTCATTCCAAAATCATGGGCATTAATATGGAGTTGATCCCCCATTTGCAGCTATAACTGCCTCCACTCTTCTGGGAAGGATTTCCACGAGATGTTGGAACATTGCTGCGGGGACTTGCGTTCATTCAGCCACAAGAGCATTAGTGAGGTCGGGCACTGATGTTGGGCGATTAGGCCTGGCTCGCAGTCGGCATTCCAATTCATTCAAAGGTGTTCGATGAGGTTGAGGTCAGGGCTCTGTGCAGGCCAGTCAAGTTTTTCAACACCAATCTTGACAAATCATTTCTGTATGGACCTCACTTTGTGCATCATTGTCGTGATGAAACAGGAAAGAGCCTTCCCCAAACTGTTGCCACAAAGTTGGAAGCACAGAATCGTCTAGAATGTCATTGTATGCTGTAGTGTTAAGATTTCCCTTCACTGGAACTAAGGGGCCAAACCATGAAAAACAGCCCCAGACCATTATTTCTCCTACACCAAACTTTACAGTTGGCCCCACGCATTCAGGCAGGTAGCGCTCTTCTGGCATTCGCCAAACTTAGATTCAACCGTCGGACTGCCAGATGGTGAAGCGTAATTCATCACTCCAGAGAACGCGTTTCCACTGTTCCAATGGCGGCGAGCTTTACACCACTCTAGCCGACACTTGGTATTGCACATGGTGATCTTAGGCTTGTGTTTGGCTGCTCAGCCATGGAAACCCATTTCATGAAGCTCCCAAAAAACAGTTCTTATGCTGACGTTCTGCCTAACAGGCAGAACACTGTTTTTTGGGGGGAAGGGATGGTCAACAAGAACAGAACAGGCCAGGGCTCAGGGTTGGAATATCCATTGCAGTGTGTAATGCAGCCGAGTTTGATTTACACACTCCCATCAGCGATTTTAGAAATATAACTTTGCTCTGTGCTTCTCCCAGCATGCACTTCGTAGCCTATAGGCTATGGATCATTTGATTGACCACTCTAAACAGCCTATAGGCTATGGATCATTTGATTGAGACCACTCTAAACAGCCTATAGGCTATGGATAATTTGATTGAGACCACTCTAAACAGCCTATAGGCTATGGATCATTTGATTGAGACCACTCTAAACAGCCTATAGGCTATGGATCATTTGATTGAGACCACTCTAAACAGCCTATAGGCTATGGATCATTTGATTGAGACCACTCTAAACAGCCTATAGGCTATGGATCATTTGATTGAGACCACTCTAAACAGCCTATAGGCTATGGATCATTTGATTGAGACCACTCTAAACAGCCTATAGGCTATGGATCATTTGATTGAGACCACTCTAAACAGCCTATAGGCTATGGATCATTTGATTCAGACCACTCTAAACAGCCTATAGGCTCACTTGATATTGCGTGTCCAGTGGAGAATCAGAGATGAGGGGTGGCATCAGGCACACATCGATATATAGCCTAATAAGAAACTAATTCAAAAACACTGAGAAATATTTACATTTCATCAATTACATGACCCTCCCCTGGAGTAGACCTCAAAAACCTTCCCCTTGACTGAAATAGAAATAGAAAAAGCATAACCCTCCCCCCCTTTTCCTCCAGGTACCAATTCTGTAAATTTCGATCCATCCCTAAGAGTGGGGTAATTACCTGCACGGGTCTTTTCACCTGCACCTGTCTTCTGGTCTGCACTGGGCTGGGTCTCTCTGACCACACGGAAAGGACCCTGGGTAATGTAGTGCCTGTCTGTCTCTCCGTTGGGGAGATCTCGCCTGCGCCTCCGCGAGGCTTTGGTCAGGCAGCCCTGGTCACACCTAGAGTTGGGGTTTCCTACCTCACACAGGATGACGGTACAGGTGAGGAACACCTGGAGGAGGGTCATGGGATGTGAAAGGGGAGGTGATCATCCAAGAAGATGTTCCTAATACTGGATCAACATCCACAATCAACCAGTTAGATTGATATTTGTGAAATAAACATTTAGGTTGAAATCTGTGTCTGAATAAGACCAAACCTGTGCGATCTTGATGTCGTCAGGTAAATTCCACATTGACGCAACATGATTATGCTCTGATAAAGTCAGTAAATATAACAAAGAAAGAAAGAATGTGAAGTCAAGTCATTTTGATGTTGGGTTTTACCTGGTCGTAGCTCCCAGTGAATTTGAAGGCCTGGACCTCAAAGTAGAATTGGGTTCGGTTCCCGGGATAAACCTTGACTGTCTCGTCCTTTAGACACCTTCATTGTAAAAGAAAGAAAGAAAGTACATTTTTACTGAGACAGGATGGAGACAAATTCATTCATGATTACGTTTGTGTAATCTCTCAGTCCCATTTGAAGCTTGCCAATAGCATTATGTGCTTCTCTTAGTCAATAAAGACTGGTAGACAAATAGCAACTGTGGAAAACAAAAACAATAATTAGGGAAAACAAAACAACATTGTTTACCATTTAGGAAGGTGACATTATGTTGATTGTTACCTGTTGTTTACCATTTAGGAAGGTGACATTATGTTGACTGTTACCTGTTGTTCACCATTTAGGAATACAACATTATGTTGATTGTTACCTGTTGTTCACCATTTAGGAAGGTGACATTATGTTGACTGTTACCTGTTGTTCACCATTTAGGAAGGTGACATTATGTTGACTGTTACCTGTTGTTCACCATTTAGGAATACAACATTATGTTGACTGTTACCTGTTGTTTACCATTTAGGAAGGTGACATTATGTTGACTGTTACCTGTTGTTTACCATTTAGGAATACAACATTATGTTGACTGTTACCTGTTGTTCACCATTTAGGAATACAACATTATGTTGACTGTTACCTGTTGTTTACCATTTAGGAATACAACATTATGTTGACTGTTACCTGTTGTTTACCATTTAGGAAGGTGACATTATGTTGACTGTTACCTGTTGTTCACCATTTAGGAATACAACATTACGTTGACTGTTACCTGTTGTTTACCATTTAGGAATACAACATTATGTTGACTGTTACCTGTTGTTCACCATTTAGGAAGGTGACATTATGTTGACTGTTACCTGTTGTTTACCATTTAGGAAGGTGACATTATGTTGACTGTTACCTGTTGTTCACCATTTAGGAATACAACATTATGTTGACTGTTACCTGTTGTTCACCATTTAGGAAGGTGACATTATGTTGACTGTTACCTGTTGTTCACCATTTAGGAAGGTGACATTATGTTGACTGTTACCTGTTGTTTACCATTTAGGAAGGTGACATTATGTTGACTGTTACCTGTTGTTTACCATTTAGGAATACAACATTATGTTGATTGTTACCTGTTGTTCACCATTTAGGAATACAACATTATGTTGACTGTTACCTGTTGTTCACCATTTAGGAAGGTGACATTATGTTGACTGTTACCTGTTGTTCACCATTTTGACATTATGTTGACTGTTACCTGTTGTTCACCATTTAGGAAGGTGACATTATGTTGACTGTTACCTGTTGTTCACCATTTAGGAATACAACATTATGTTGACTGTTACCTGTTGTTTACCATTTAGGAAGGTGACATTATGTTGACTGTTACCTGTTGTTCACCATTTAGGAAGGTGACATTATGTTGACTGTTACCTGTTGTTTACCATTTAGGAAGGTGACATTATGTTGACTGTTACCTGTTGTTCACCATTTAGGAATACAACATTATGTTGACTGTTACCTGTTGTTTACCATTTAGGAAGGTGACATTATGTTGACTGTTACCTGTTGTTACCATTTGAATACAACATTATGTTGACTGTTACCTGTTGTTTACCATTTAGGAATACAACATTATGTTGACTGTTACCTGTTGTTCACCATTTAGGAAGGTGACATTATGTTGACTGTTACCTGTTGTTTACCATTTAGGAAGGTGACATTATGTTGACTGTTACCTGTTGTTCACCATTTAGGAATACAACATTATGTTGACTGTTACCTGTTGTTCACCATTTAGGAAGGTGACATTATGTTGACTGTTACCTGTTGTTCACCATTTAGGAAGGTGACATTATGTTGACTGTTACCTGTTGTTTACCATTTAGGAAGGTGACATTATGTTGACTGTTACCTGTTGTTTACCATTTAGGAATACAACATTTACCTGTTGTTCACCATTTAGGAATACAACATTATGTTGACTGTTACCTGTTGTTCACCATTTAGGAAGGTGACATTATGTTGACTGTTACCTGTTGTTCACCATTTAGGAAGGTGACATTATGTTGACTGTTACCTGTTGTTCACCATTTAGGAAGGTGACATTATGTTGTTGAATACAACATTATGTTGACTGTTACCTGTTGTTTACCATTTAGGAAGGTGACATTATGTTGACTGTTACCTGTTGTTCACCATTTAGGAAGGTGACATTATGTTGACTGTTACCTGTTGTTCACCATTTAGGAATACAACATTATGTTGACTGTTGTTCACCATTTAGGAAGGTGACATTATGTTGACTGTTACCTGTTGTTCACCATTTAGGAAGGTGACATTATGTTGACTGTTACCTGTTGTTCACCATTTAGGAATACAACATTATGTTGACTGTTACCTGTTGTTTACCATTTAGGAAGGTGACATTATGTTGACTGTTACCTGTTGTTCACCATTTAGGAAGGTGACATTATGTTGACTGTTACCTGTTGTTCACCATTTAGGAAGGTGACATTATGTTGACTGTTACCTGTTGTTTACCATTTAGGAAGGTGACATTATGTTGATTTGTTACCTGTTGTTTACCATTTAGGAAGGTGACATTATGTTGACTGTTACCTGTTGTTCACCATTTAGGAAGGTGACATTATGTTGACTGTTACCTGTTGTTTACCATTTAGGAAGGTGACATTATGTTGACTGTTACCTGTTGTTTACCATTTAGGAAGGTGACATTATGTTGACTGTTACCTGTTGTTCACCATTTAGGAAGGTGACATTATGTTGACTGTTACCTGTTGTTCACCATTTAGGAATACAACATTATGTTGACTGTTACCTGTTGTTTACCATTTAGGAAGGTGACATTATGTTGACTGTTACCTGTTGTTTACCATTTGGAATGACATTATGTTGACTGTTACCTGTTGTTTACCATTTAGGAAGGTGACATTATGTTGACTGTTACCTGTTGTTCACCATTTAGGAATGTTGACTGTTACCTGTTGTTTACCATTTAGGAAGGTGACATTATGTTGACTGTTACCTGTTGTTTACCATTTAGGAAGGTGACATTATGTTGACTGTTACCTGTTGAATACAACATTATGTTGACTGTTACCTGTTGTTTACCATTTAGGAAGGTGACATTATGTTGACTGTTACCTGTTGTTCACCATTTAGGAATACAACATTATGTTGACTGTTACCTGTTGTTTACCATTTAGGAAGGTGACATTATGTTGACTGTTACCTGTTGTTTACCATTTAGGAATACAACATTATGTTGATTGTTACCTGTTGTTCACCATTTAGGAAGGTGACATTATGTTGACTGTTACCTGTTGTTTACCATTTAGGAAGGTGACATTATGTTGACTGTTACCTGTTGTTTACCATTTAGGAATACAACATTATGTTGACTGTTACCTGTTGTTCACCATTTAGGAATTTATGTTGACTGTTACCTGTTGTTCACCATTTAGGAAGGTGACATTATGTTGACTGTTACCTGTTGTTCACCATTTAGGAAGGTGACATTATGTTGACTGTTACCTGTTGTTTACCATTTAGGAATACAACATTATGTTGATTGTTACCTGTTGTTCACCATTTAGGAATACAACATTATGTTGACTGTTACCTGTTGTTCACCATTTAGGAAGGTGACATTATGTTGACTGTTACCTGTTGTTCACCATTTAGGAAGGTGACATTATGTTGACTGTTACCTGTTGTTTACCATTTAGGAAGGTGACATTATGTTGACTGTTACCTGTTGTTTACCATTTAGGAATACAACATTATGTTGATTGTTACCTGTTGTTCACCATTTAGGAAGGTGACATTATGTTGACTGTTACCTGTTGTTACCATTTAGGAAGGTGACATTATGTTGACTGTTACCTGTTGTTTACCATTTAGGAAGGTGACATTATGTTGACTGTTACCTGTTGTTCACCATTTAGGAATACAACATTATGTTGACTGTTACCTGTTGTTTACCATTTAGGAAGGTGACATTATGTTGATTGTTACCTGTTGTTCACCATTTAGGAATACAACATTATGTTGACTGTTACCTGTTGTTTACCATTTAGGAATACAACATTATGTTGACTGTTACCTGTTGTTCACCATTTAGGAAGGTGACATTATGTTGACTGTTACCTGTTGTTTACCATTTAGGAAGGTGACATTATGTTGACTGTTACCTGTTGTTCACCATTTAGGAATACAACATTATGTTGACTGTTACCTGTTGTTCACCATTTAGGAAGGTGACATTATGTTGACTGTTACCTGTTGTTCACCATTTAGGAAGGTGACATTATGTTGACTGTTACCTGTTGTTTACCATTTAGGAAGGTGACATTATGTTGACTGTTACCTGTTGTTTACCATTTAGGAATACAACATTATGTTGATTGTTACCTGTTGTTCACCATTTAGGAATACAACATTATGTTGACTGTTACCTGTTGTTCACCATTTAGGAAGGTGACATTATGTTGACTGTTACCTGTTGTTCACCATTTAGGAATACAACATTATGTTGACTGTTACCTGTTGTTCACCATTTAGGAAGGTGACATTATGTTGACTGTTACCTGTTGTTTACCATTTAGGAATACAACATTATGTTGACTGTTACCTGTTGTTTACCATTTAGGAAGGTGACATTATGTTGACTGTTACCTGTTGTTCACCATTTAGGAAGGTGACATTATGTTGACTGTTACCTGTTGTTCACCATTTAGGAATACAACATTATGTTGACTGTTACCTGTTGTTCACCATTTAGGAAGGTGACATTATGTTGACTGTTACCTGTTGTTTACCATTTAGGAAGGTGACATTATGTTGACTGTTACCTGTTGTTCACCATTTAGGAATACAATTATGTTGACTGTTACCTGTTGTTCACCATTTAGGAAGGTGACATTATGTTGACTGTTACCTGTTGTTCACCATTTAGGAAGGTGACATTATGTTGACTGTTACCTGTTGTTTACCATTTAGGAAGGTGACATTATGTTGACTGTTACCTGTTGTTCACCATTTAGGAAGGTGACATTATGTTGACTGTTACCTGTTGTTCACCATTTAGGAAGGTGACATTATGTTGACTGTTACCTGTTGTTTACCATTTAGGAAGGTGACATTATGTTGACTGTTACCTGTTGTTCACCATTTAGGAAGGTGACATTATGTTGACTGTTACCTGTTGTTTACCATTTAGGAAGGTGACATTATGTTGACTGTTACCTGTTGTTTACCATTTAGGAAGGTGACATTATGTTGACTGTTACCTGTTGTTCACCATTTAGGAAGGTGACATTATGTTGACTGTTACCTGTTGTTACCATTTAGGAATACAACATTATGTTGACTGTTACCTGTTGTTCACCATTTAGGAAGGTGACATTATGTTGACTGTTACCTGTTGTTTACCATTTAGGAATACAACATTATGTTGATTGTTACCTGTTGTTCACCATTTAGGAAGGTGACATTATGTTGACTGTTACCTGTTGTTCACCATTTAGGAATACAACATTATGTTGATTGTTACCTGTTGTTCACCATTTAGGAAGGTGACATTATGTTGACTGTTACCTGTTGTTTACCATTTAGGAAGGTGACATTATGTTGACTGTTACCTGTTGTTTACCATTTAGGAATACAACATTATGTTGATTGTTACCTGTTGTTCACCATTTAGGAAGGTGACATTATGTTGACTGTTACCTGTTGTTCACCATTTAGGAATACAACATTATGTTGACTGTTACCTGTTGTTCACCATTTAGGAAGGTGACATTATGTTGACTGTTACCTGTTGTTTACCATTTAGGAATACAACATTATGTTGACTGTTACCTGTTGTTCACCATTTAGGAAGGTGACATTATGTTGACTGTTACCTGTTGTTTACCATTTAGGAATACAACATTATGTTGATTGTTACCTGTTGTTCACCATTTAGGAAGGTGACATTATGTTGACTGTTACCTGTTGTTCACCATTTAGGAATACAACATTATGTTGACTGTTACCTGTTGTTCACCATTTAGGAAGGTGACATTATGTTGACTGTTACCTGTTGTTTACCATTTAGGAATACAACATTATGTTGACTGTTACCTGTTGTTTACCATTTAGGAATACAACATTATGTTGACTGTTACCTGTTGTTCACCATTTAGGAAGGTGACATTATGTTGACTGTTACCTGTTGTTTACCATTTAGGAATACAACATTATGTTGATTGTTACCTGTTGTTCACCATTTAGGAAGGTGACATTATGTTGACTGTTACCTGTTGTTCACCATTTAGGAAGGTGACATTATGTTGACTGTTACCTGTTGTTTACCATTTAGGAAGGTGACATTATGTTGACTGTTACCTGTTGTTCACCATTTAGGAAGGTGACATTATGTTGACTGTTACCTGTTGTTTACCATTTAGGAAGGTGACATTATGTTGACTGTTACCTGTTGTCACACATTCTTTACTCTTGCAGGTAAACAAAATAAGATTTGCATTTCAGGCCACATAATGCAACAGGGGTGGTAAACAAGGAAAAATGTTGTGTATTTCCTATGCTGCCTTGAGTGTGTAATTGTTTGTCATGCAGGGCTCCCTTGTAAAGGAGACCTTGGCCTCACCGGGACTCCACCCTGCCTAAATAAAGGTTCAACATGTAAGAAATACAGCACGACGGCAGATTCCTGCATTTCCACGTTCACAGCTTCAAGCCCACAGCCCTTCTGTGGGACCTCTTCCTCACCCGTCTTTGATGAGGTCGTAGAAGAGACTGCTGCTGGCGCTGTCATCCGGAGTGGCTTTGCAAGACTCCACCAACAGCTGTACCTTGGGCAGATCGGCCTGGGCCTGGATGCCCATGTACAGCCTGTCCATTAGCTTCACCTTCACTGGGTAAGCACTGGGATCCACCTTCTGGGTGAACTTACTGTCCTTGAAGACCTCAAAGGTGTAGCCGAAGCTGCCAAAGTTGGACTCTGTGAACATGTAGTTGGAGCTGTGGATCTGGTAATAGTTGGAAATGCTGACGGTCTTGGGATACCGGCAGGAGAAGCCGATGTTGATCCGGTTACGTCGCGTGATGGTCGCGTTGACCGCGTCGAAGGAGTTTATTTCGTTTTTGAACACCATGAAGTCACCTGCATCCTAGATAGAAGCGGAGAGAGAAACCAGATTTAGGAAGATAAGAAACAAAACACAAGAAAGGAGAAAGAGATGGTACACCTCCAAGTATGTGTGTGTTCGAATATTTCTCATACCTCCATCTTTGTGCCACAGGTTTTGAGTGACATGGTGCCCATGATGTGTGTTTGGTTGGAGGTTAGGGAGCAGGATGAGTCGGCTAGCCGCAGCCACTTCATGTCCACCCCAGGCAGATAGGCCTTGCTCACAGCAATGCTGATCCTATTGTCTGTGCACGAAACATTCGCCTCACCTGTACACAGAGGAAATGACGTGTTATGTGTGTGTCATCACGTTAGGATTGGATCTTACCCTATAACATACATGGAAGTCTATCTAGTAACAGTAAAGGTGAAATAAAAAACAGTGCAATGATTGAAGGGGTGAAAATCAACTAACCTGTAAGTGCGAGGGCTTTGGCCACCACCACAACCACACATCTCATCTCTGACTGGCTGAAATGAAGAACAAATGAGAACAACAATGACCACAGAACGACAACAACAACAATTACTGTAAATGTCCCTTCAACGAACCTCTCGTTTGTCTCGGCAGTGAAACAGATGGGAATGCTTTGTCTCAGGTGTCTTTCCTGCGGGATCCAGCCCAGGAAGAGCCTCGTGACACCAAAGCCCTCATCCCTGATCTTCTTGGTCATGTTGGAAGGGCCGCTGACCTGGAAGTCAAATGTCCTTTGAGGAAGCAGAAAGACAGAGAAGTTACAACCCCTGGACAAGTGAGAGGATGCCAAGGAGTATTTTGGTTATATCAAACTCTATTCATCTCATTCATTTTCAGTTTTCATGTGCTGTTTTCAAGCTGGTTAAAAAAACGAGCATTGCTAAGTGTTGTGGTCTCTGCAGTCAGTCAGTCCAGAGGTAAAACAACGGGGGAAGTCGATGGAGTTTTGGCAGTAAGGTGATGTAGGTGAGAGAGGTACTCTTACTTGGCATGGGCGGTTTTTACTCGGGCTTCGAGTTGGTACAGGTGACCCACAGCGGCATGATGGACATCCCCATGTGAAGGTGTTGGAGTGAAGAACTGTGGTCGTATGTAGCCAGGGAGACAGTTGGATAGAGCTGGCTGGACTAAAACCACAGAAAGGACAGGTTTTAGATACAGTACCAGTCAAACATTTAGACACACCTACTCATTCAAGGGTTACTTATTTATTTTTACTATTTTCTAAATTGTAGAATAATAGTGAAGACATCAAAACTATGAAATGACACATATGGAATCATGTAGTAACCAAAAAAAGTGTTAAACAAATCTAAATATATTTTATATTTGAGATTCTTCAAAGTAGCCACCCTTTGCCTTGATGACAGCTTTGCACACTCTTGGCATTCTCTATGTAGCCAGTGACACAGTTGGGCAGAGTTGGCTGGACTAAAACCAGAGAAAGGACAGGTTTTAGACATCTAGTGGGTGTGTTAATAAAGGGGCATTCTGGGATTGCTACATCCATTATTATACTATTAAATTAATGATATATAGACATTGATTCTTCAAGACTATAACTTATAGAAATGCCTCAGGAGCTTAGTTCAACTGTCTTAATAAATCACCACCTAAAATACAAGCTTGTTTTATTTAATCTAATGTTTGTATAGCTTTATAGCATGGTTAAAGATATCATTTTGATCTGATGGATAGTCAGTCCTTGTATCCATAGCTATCATTTTGATCTCATGGATGGTCAGTCCTTGTATCCATAGCTATCATTTTGATCTGATGGATAGTCAGTACTTGTATCCATAGCTACCATTTTGATCTCATTGATGGTCAGTCCTTGTATCCATAGCTATCATTTTGATCTCATGGATGGTCAGTCCTTGTATCCATAGCTATCATTTTGATCTCATGGATGGTCAGTCCTTGTATCCATAGCTATCATTTTGATCTCATGGATGATTAGTCCTTGTATCCATAGCTATCATTTTGATCTCATGGATAGTCAGTCCTTGTATCCATAGCTATCATTTTGATCTCATGGATGGTCAGTCCTTGTATCCATAGCTATCATTTTGATCTCATGGATGGTCAGTCCTTGTATCCATAGCTATCATTTTGATCTCATGGATGGTCAGTCCTTGTATCCATAGCTATCATTTTGATCTCATGGATGGTCAGTCCTTGTATCCATAGCTATCATTTTGATCTCATGGATGGTCAGTCCTTGTATCCATAGCTATCATTTTGATCTCATGGATAGTCAGTCCTTGTATCCATAGCTATCATTTTGATCTCATGGATGGTCAGTCCTTGTATCCATAGCTATCATTTTGATCTGATGGATAGTCAGTACTTGTATCCATAGCTACCATTTTGATCTCATTGATGGTCAGTCCTTGTATCCATAGCTATCATTTTGATCTCATGGATGGTCAGTCCTTGTATCCATAGCTATCATTTTGATCTCATGGATGGTCAGTCCTTGTATCCATAGCTATCATTTTGATCTCATGGATGGTCAGTCCTTGTATCCATAGCTATCATTTTGATCTCATGGATAGTCAGTCCTTGTATCCATAGCTAGCATTTTGATCTCATGGATAGTCAGTCATTGTTTCCATAGCTATCATTTTGATCTCATGGATAGTCAGTCCTTGTATCCATAGCTATCATTTTGATCTCATGGATGGTCAGTCCTTGCATCCATAGCTATCATTTTGATCTCATGGATGGTCAGTCCTTGCATCCATAGCTATCATTTTGATCTCATGGATGATTACGAGTTCAATTTTGAAACCTACACCACTTTTACCAAAATGCAACTCAAATTCTGTTTTATTTTTTGACAAATGACTATATGTCACTGATCTATACATATTATACGACTAGACAAAACACTAGACAAATCACATTGAATTAAATTGATTGGTTGGTTCACTATGAAAAAAGGAAGCATTCAACTGTGAGACATGCTACTTACTCTCCACGGCAAACTGCAAGGGCACGCGGCTGAACGGGGTCGGAGTCGGGTTACTGGCATAGGACTCGTTCAGGGCCTTTCTGGTATAATTAGATTTATATCCCGTCATGTTGACGTCTACAGTGGGATGGTCCTGCAGCAGCACCTCAAATACATGCAACCCTACAGCCAACCGGCCCGTGGCATGCAGAGTGCACTGGACCTGGAGGGATGAGATGATAGTGAATTAACTGCTGATCTAGGGACCCAGGGACCCGTCCCAGGCAAACCTGGGAACCCAGGGACCGGTCCCAGGCAAACCGGCGAGCCAGGGACCCTGTTTCAGGCAAACCGGCAACCCAGGGACCCGTCCCAGGCAAACCAGCGACCCAGGGACCCGTCCCAGGCAAACCGGCAACCCAGGGACCCGTCCCAGGCAAACCAGCAACCCAGGGACCAACCCAGGGACCAGGACCAGCAACCCAGGGACCCGTCCCAGGCAAACCAGCAACCCAGGGACCCGTCCCAGGCAAACCAGCAACCCAGGGACCCGTCCCAGGCAAACCGGCGACCCAGGGACCCGTCCCAGGGACCCCATCCCAGGCAAACCAGCAACCCAGGGACCCGTCCCAGGCAAACCGGCGACCCAGAGGACCCCGTCCCAGGGACCCCATCCCAGGCAAACCAGCAACCCAGGGACCCGTCCCAGGCAAACCGGCAACCCAGGGACCCGTCCCAGGCAAACCGGCGACCCAGAGGACCCCGTCCCAGGGACCCCATCCCAGGCAAACCAGCAACCCAGGGACCCGTCCCAGGCAAACCGGCAACCCAGGGACCCGTCCCAGGCAAACCTGCAACCCAGGGACCCCATCCCAGGCAAACCAGCAACCCAGGGACCCCATCCCAGGCAAACCTGCAACCCAGGGACCCCGTCCCAGGCAAACCGGCGACCCAGGCAAACCGGCAACCCAGGGACCCCGTCCCAGGCAAACCTGCAACCCAGGCAAACCGGCAACCCAGGGACCCGTCCCAGGCAAACCGGCAACCCAGGCAAACCGGCAACCCAGGGACCCGTCCCAGGCAAACCGGCGACCCAGGGACCGGTCCCAGGCAAACCGGCAACCCAGGGACCCGTCCCAGGCAAACCGGCAACCCAGGGACCTGTCCCAGGCAAACCGGCAACCCAGGGACCCCGTCCCAGGCAAACCGGCAACCCAGGGACCCGTCCCAGGCAAACCGGCAACCCAGGGACCCCGTCCCAGGCAAACCGGCGACGCAGGGACCCGTCCCAGGCAAACCGGCAACCCAGGGACCCGTCCCAGGCAAACCGGCAACCCAGGGACCCCGTCCCAGGCAAACCGGCGACCCAGGGACCCGTCCCAGGCAAACCGGCGACCCAGGGACCCGTCCCAGGCAAACCGGCGACCAACATCATACAGTTACCAAAAACGTTTTTTTTTCCTTCACATCAGGTAAATGATAATGGAAAGGAGAAGTAATCAACATTTTAAATTGAAAGTATTTCGTAGATCATTTTCATTATTTTGATCTCCCCACATAATAATTGGAAGAGGAAGTGTAAACTCTAACATAGCCTATTAGCTAGAAAGGTAATATCGAACACATTTTTGCTAAGAGCAACTGTTTATCTGGTTTAACAAAGGTCAGCCATGTGTTGGCAAAGCATTATGTCCAAGTCAAGAAAGCTTACCAGCAGCCAGCAGCACTGGTAGCCTGTGCCGCATTCACATGCTATCAGAGTTATCGGAAGTGGGAACGGCCTTCTAAGTCGGAGTTACAAGTGGGAACGACCTTCTAAGTCGGAGTTACAAGTGGGAACGACCTTCTAAGTCGGAGTTACAAGTGGGAACGACCTTCTAAGTCGGAGTTACAAGTGGGAACGGCCTTCTAAGTCGGAGTTACAAGTGGGAACGGCCTTCTAAGTCGGAGTTACAAGTGGGAACGGCCTTCTAAGTCGGAGTTACAAGTGGGAACGGCCTTCTAAGTCGGAGTTACAAGTGGGAACGGCCTTCTAAGTCGGAGTTACAAGTGGGAACGACCTTCTAAGTCGGAGTTACAAGTGGGAACGGCCTTCTAAGTCGGAGTTACAAGTGGGAACGACCTTCTAAGTCGGAGTTACAAGTGGGAACGGCCTTCTAAGTCGGAGTTACAAGTGGGAACGGCCTTCTAAGTCGGAGTTACAAGTGGGAACGACCTTCTAAGTCGGAGTTACAAGTGGGAACGGCCTTCTAAGTCGGAGTTACAAGTGGGAACGGCCTTCTAAGTCGGAGTTACAAGTGGGAACGGCCTTCTAAGTCGGAGTTACAAGTGGGAACTGCCTTCTAAGTCGGAGTTACAAGTGGGAAGCTTGTTGTTTCTATGTAGCGACGTTTCACCACTGACATTTCAGCTTTTCAACCAAAAAATGACAACAAATCCCTTTTTGACAATTACAACATTATCAATGAGGATAATGTAGCTATATCATATCGTAGCTATACCATATCGTCAATGTTAAGCAAGCTAATTGTATAATTAGCAGCATTAGCTAGCTCATCAAGCTATTTGTTAAAGAATCGTTCTAACTTCAAAGGCATGTGAACACATTCATGTCGGACTTACGACTTCCCACTTCCCAGTTTCCCATTTCCCACGAGCACATGAAGCCACCTCTATTCGCGTGTGCTTTTTAAAATCCGAAATCAGATACTCCAGTGAATGTCATTGTATACCATGAGTGTAATTTGCTCAATATTTAGAGTTGAGAAATAAAGTTGACATCGTTAGAAATAAGATATTCTCCTCTTTTCTACTTGTGGGTATGTAATTATAAATGTGTTTATTCTGTTGTTGCTAGCGATATTCATAAAAACATTGAGAGGGGGAACCCTCTACAGTACCTCCGCAGGAATTGTTCAAGTGCCTTTGAAGTCGGAACAATTTTAGCTAACTTAATAATACCCCATGCACTAAACCGTTAATAAACGGGCTTGATTTCATCTACATCAATCTGCAGGGAGGGATATTGTTAATTTTATTACCCTGTCAAGTGTAATGTTGGGGTGTGCGACATTCACAGGGAAGTGGCACCTCACGTCATCTCCATCCGGGTCATAGGCCAAGAGAGGAAGAGTGGAAAAGCAGTTCTGAGGAACTCTACTCATGACATCACAGAGAGAAACCAAAAAAACACTTTCATTAGTAGATAATAATCCCAGATAACAGCGACGTGACTGTAGTGTTATGTAGATGTAGAATAAAACAGAATGTATTGTTTAACCCTTTAGACCACAATAGAATTCTAGAATGCTGCTGTAGATGACTGAGACGGCCCCTATGGGTTCTAAAGGGCTCAGGTTGAAATATGCCACTAAGTTTAGTGTGTGGTTATTTGGCAGAAACTCTTTTTTGGTACATTCAGTTTGCTTCCCTCGTGGTCGTACCGCAGGGTTGGGACAGTTGCCGTGACAGGAGGTGTGTTTTGAGTTGGAGGCCCCGGGCTGACCCGTAACCCCAAATCCACCTCGGTGTGTATTGTCCAGTTGGTCTTTCCATTGACATTGGAGCCCCAACAGCAACCTGAGTCACTACAATGAGAGGTTGAATCAGTGCATTGAAGTGGTAGATCAGCATGACATCATTCTGACAGATACCAGTATTTTCTAGTGATTCCATCCACATCATCAAAATAACTGTTATTTCCACAGTGCTCAGATTGCAATGTTATGTCTTTCCAACATTAAAATCGAGCAAAATGTTGTTTGATGGGATCGGAGCACAACAGACACAGCAACAATAACTATACAGTGTTTGTGTGTG
This sequence comes from Oncorhynchus tshawytscha, assembly GCF_018296145.1. Classification (NCBI taxonomy): domain Eukaryota; kingdom Metazoa; phylum Chordata; class Actinopteri; order Salmoniformes; family Salmonidae; genus Oncorhynchus; species Oncorhynchus tshawytscha. The sequence goes on from NW_024609761.1 coordinate 91,192, forward strand.
TGTCGGGGTGGGGGTGTCAAGATGCCTGGATGATGTGCTTATTACTCGTCAAAACAGCATTCAACAGATGACTTCCTGTCTCTAACACCCAGAAGCTGACGTCAACCCCCCGCCCCTTCCTCCACCACACCCAGAAAATCCAAGTTTACCTCAGGGTGTAGGATTGGGTTTTCTGGTCCCTAGTGAAGTTTCTAGTCAAGTGTCCCTCCGACTGGCACCAGAGGTTTTGGCCGGACTGGTCCTTGTCGGTGGTCTGCACGACAGGTCCTTGTCGGTTGGCACTGCCATTACAGTAGCCGCTGGTGCACTCCCAGGAGAACTGCTGTTCACACCTGTCCCTGCCATTCTCACGGTAGTGGAATTGTACCTGCCAGCACACAGGTTAGGACCCATACTCACAGACAGCCTCAGAGTAGGAGTGCTGATACAGGATCAGTTTTGCCTTTTAGATCATAATGAATAAGAGTATATGGACAGGGGGACCCTGATCCTAGATCAGCTCTACCACTCTGAGAAGCTTTTTGAATATGGGCCCTGCTAGGGGAGATAGGTCGGGTTGCATTAAGAATGTTTAGAAATGGTTGCATCAAGACAGAATGAATAATGGTTACATCAAGATAGAAAGAATGGTTACATCAAGATAGAAAGAATGGTTACATCAAGATAGAAAGAATGGTTACATCAAGATAGAAATAATGGTTACATCAAGATAGAAATAATGGTTACATCAAGATAGAAATAATGGTTACATCAAGATAGAAATAATGGTTACATCAAGATAGAAAGAAGGGTTACATCAAGATAGAAAGAATGGTTACATCAAGATAGAAATAATGGTTACATCAAGATAGAAAGAAGGGTTACATCAAGATAGAAAGAAGGGTTACATCAAGATAGAAATATGGTTACATCAAGATAGAAATAATGGTTACATCAAGATAGAAATAATGGTTACATCAAGATAGAAAGAAGGGTTACATCAAGATAGAAAGAATGGTTGCATCAAGACAGAAATAATGGATGCATCAAGACAGAACGAAAATAAGAACAAATAAGTAATACATGTTTGATATAATATATTAGTTAATGGTGTTGAATAGTTATCAAGAGTGCATTAGATGGTAAATGTACTGTAATATTGTCCCATGACTCAAGCTATTTCTCAACTTGAAGATCTTACTCTCCACAGAGTTTATGTAAAGAAACTGCTAATTCAATTTCCTCCATCACCTAGTTCATGTAGAAAAGCTGCTAAATCAATTTCTTACTTTCATTGGATGTGGAATTGATTCGGAGTGTTGTTTTCATTTTTTATAAATTGCACTTAAGATTTTCCATTTGCAAATCTACTAACAGGAAATTACTTGGAATTGACCACAAACTACACTGTAAACCCCAAGGCATTTTAACTCAAATACTACTAGTAAGTTGAACTCAATGAAAAGTCATTAGTGCTTTAAATGTTTATGTAGTACTGACTCAAAACTAAATGATAAGTCACATCAACTCCATTTAAAAAAATAATAAATCTGGGAATTTGGGGAAAGTTACCAGAATTTTGCTAATCTACTTGCAGGCCTTATGTGGCCTGTAAACCATGAGTTTCATGCCAATGTATTAAAGTAAAGATAGAATTCATAATAAGGCCTTATGAGATATGTAATGTATTGTCAAAATGAGTTTTATTATCATGATAACATTCACCGAGGAACTCACTTGGTGAAGGCCACAGGACTGAAAATGAACGAATTCAACAACCATGTCTCTGTCACTAACAAGTACTGTCATGGGTGGTAACTCTACACTTCACTCTGAAAGACAAGGCACGCTGGTAAATTATATTGGAGGCGTGGCTTAGTGGGGGCATTAGTCTAAATGTTCAAGTTGATACAACTCAAATCTGGATACAACTCAAATCTATTGTCACAGTGACAATATCACTTTAAGTAACTGTACTGAGATACAGCGTTGGAAAAAGTACTAAATTGTCATACTGGAGTACAAGATACCTTAATAGAAAAGTAATAGTCACCCAGTAAAATGATACTTGAGTAAAAATCTACAAGTATTTGGTTTTAAAAATACTTAAGTAAATGGAATTGCTAAAATGTACTTAAGTATCAAAAGTAAAAGTATAAATAATTTCAAATTCCTTATATTAATCAAACCAGATGACACAATTCTCTTTTCGTTTTTAAATGTATGTATAGCCAGGGGCACACTACAACACTCAGACATCATTAACAAATGAAGCATTTGTGTTTAGTGAGTCCTCCAGATCAGAGGGAAAAGGGGATGACCAGAGATGTTCTTTTGACAAGTGTGTGAATTGGACAATTCTCCTGTCAAAATTTTATTTCGGAATGTAGTGAAGTAAAAGTAAAAGTTGCCAAAAATATAAATAGTAAAGTAAAGTACAGATACCCCACAAAATACTTAAGTAGTCCTTTAAAGTATTGTTTACTTAAGTACTTTACACCACTGCTCAGATATATTAAGTGCAATGAGTTTCCTCACAAGTTTTGAGTAATGACAGCACATCTGGATTTACAGTGTACTGTTATCAACCCTAGCTTTGTCTCCTTTCTCATCTTTCATCTTCATCCCTCCATCTCCTTTCTCTCTTCATCTTCCCCTCCATCTTCCTTTCTCTCTTCCTCCCCCTTCTATCTCCCTTTCTCTCTTCCTCCCCCCTCTATCTTCCTTTCTCTTCCTCCCCTTCTATCCCTTTCTCTCCTTTCTTCCTCCCCCTTCTATCTTCCTTTCTCTCTTCCTCCCCTCTATCTTCCTTTTTCTTCCTCCCCCTTCTATCTCCCTTTCTCTCTTCCTCCCCCCTCTTCCTTTCTCTTCCTCCCCTTCTATCTCCCTTTCTCTCTCCTCCCCTCTATCTCCCTTTCTCTCCTCCCCTCTATCCTTCCTCTATCTTCCTCTCTTCTTTCTCTCCCCCTCTATCTCCCTTTCTCCTCTCTCTTCCTCTTCTATCTTCCTTTCTTCTCTTCTCTCTCCCCTCTCTCTTTTCTCTTTTCTCCTCCCCTCTCTCTTCCTCCCCCTATATCTCCTTTCTCTCTTCCTCCCCTCTATCTTCCTTTCTCTTCCTTTCCTCCCCCTTCTATCTCCCCTTCCCCCTCTCTTCCTTTCTCTTCCTCCCCTCTATCTCCTTTTCCTCCCCTCTATCTCCTTTTTCTATCTTCCTCTTCCTTTCTATCTCTCTTCCTCCCCTCTATCTTCCTTTCTCTCCTCCCCTATATCTCCCTTTCTCTCTTCCTCCCCCTCTATCTTCTCTTCCTTTCTCTCTTCCTCCCCCTCTATCTTCCTTTCTCTTCCTCCCCTCTATCTCCTTTCTCTCTTCCTCCCCTCTATCTCCTTTCCCTTTCTCTCTTCCTCCCCCTCTATCTTCCTTTCTCTCCTCCCCCCTCTCCTTCTCTCTTTCTCTCTTCCTCTTCCTCCCCCTCTATCTTCCTTTCTCTCCTCCCCTTCTCCTCTTCCTCCCCTCTTCTTTCTCTCTTCCTCTATCTTCCTCCCCTCTATCTCCTTTCTCTCTTCCTTTCTCCTCTTCCTCCCCCTCTATCTTCCTTTCTCCTTTTCTCTTCTTCCTCCTTCTATCTTCCTCCCTTTCTATCTCCTTTCTTCTCTTCCCCTCTATCTTCCTTTCTCTCTTCCTCCCCCTCTATCTTCCTTTCTCTCCTCCCCTATCTCTTCCTCTCCCCTATTTCTCTCTCTCCCTTCCCCCTCTATCTCCCTTCTCTCTCCCCTTCTTCTCCCCCCTATCCCCTCTATCTTCCTTTCTCTCTTCCTCCTCCTATATCTTCCTTTCTCTCTTCTCTCTTCCTCCCCCTCTATCTTCCTTTCTCTCTTCCTCCCCCTCTATCTTCCTTTCTCTCTTCCTCCCCCTCTATCTTCCTTTCTCTCTTCCTCCTCCTATATCTTTCTTCCTTTATTATTTTACCTGATACTCTATCAATCGATAAAGATTGGTCAGACAATTGTTTTACATGTCTGAACAGTTTTCTTTAACAGTTGCTAAAGAAAAGGCATGGATGAACACCTTCTGTGTCTTTCAGAATCAGAGCTTGTTTATAGATCAGTGTATTTCTTGGATGTACATGTCAAACCTGTATGATCACATGATCTCCTGACATTCATTTTCATTTCCATATAAAAAAAGATTTAAAAAATCTTCCCCAAAAGTGATAAATTAGGCTACATCATTTCAACAGTTTTATTCCCAAACATAGAAGCAAGACAGAAATGGTGTGTTTCTTTCACTGCCAGAAATGGTAAATGTACCTTGTGAAATTGGTTATGAGCAGTGGTGTAAAGTAACTAAGCAAAAACAATGTTTTGGTTAAAGTGCAGACAGTCAGCTTGAGTGAGAAAGATGCACAAATATCGTGATTAATTCAGGATTATCCGTAACCATAGTAGCATCCACAATAATGTGTTTAGAAACATGTTATATGCGTATTTCAATAAAAGTGACTCCAAAATGACACAATACATTTTTTCCCATTTCCCCTGTAAAAAAAAGATGTACTTTTTACTCGCTTACATTTTCCTTGACACCCAAAAGCACTCATTTCGAATGCTTTTAGCAGGACAGGAAAATGGTCGGATCGACAACAAGCGGTCATCACTACTGCCTCTGATCAGACGGACTCCCTAGACGCAAATGCTTTGTTTGTAAATGATGTCTGACTGTTGGAGTGTGCCGCTGGCTATTCATAAATTAAACAAAAAATTGTGCTGTCTGGTTTAAAAAGGAATTTGAAATGATACATAGCATTTACTTGTACCTTTGATACTTCAGTATATTTAAAACCAAATACTTTTAGGACTTTTACTCAAGTAGTATTTTACTGGATTACTTCACTTGAGTCGTTTTCTATGTTTATTTTTACTTAAGTACGACAATTGGGTACTTTTTCCACCACTGGTTAGGAGTATTATAGTATTAAAGGCACTGGCAGGTTTGGCATGTACTTTGTAGACTATTTATTGACTATTTATTGCAAATCAAGTTATTCACTCATAGGAACCTACCTCTCCTGTCCATTTCGAGTCTGGGGGCATGTATCCCGGTACTGTACAGCGCACAGTCCCGCCATAATACGTCGACTCCGCGCTGTGGCAGACGGCACTGCTGAGTACCAGCAGGAGCAGCATACCAAGGTCCATGATGTCTTTCTCTTAGCCTATCTGTCTGTCTGTCTGTCTGTCTGTCTGTCTGTCTAATCATCTCCTTCGAGTTCCTCGTTCCTATTCATTTATATGGTGGAGGCGTGGAGTAATTCAATGACTGGAATAACCGGGTTTGTGATGCACTTCAAAGTATTTGGAGAAAAAAAATTCGCATTGTTTGATCCTGTGTTGCCTCACTTCATAATTAGATTGCTATAATCATTATATATATATATATATATTCCTTTGCAATGAAAGGATTGCATTGAGACTGTAATCTTATTGGTGATTTGGTTGTTGTTCTTGCGGTGACCTATGAGCTTCACTTGTTTGGACCGTCTGCAAGGCTGGGCTGGTTAGACCAAACCTACACATTTGAAAAGTATCACCATGCATGTTTTTTAAACGCTAAAGACTTGTTTTTAAAATTGTAATTATGATGAATAATGGCTATGGATATATGATTCGGCTATTGGTATATAGCCTGTACATATGCCTATTCTTGTGACAATTATTATTTCGTCTTGTACATATATTTGAAGAATTATAAATATGGTCCAATTCTTTAAAAAACAACGTACTGCACAAACACACTCTCTCACCCCAGCCGTTTTCAAAACGAATGCAATCAAGTTTAACCCAGACTAAACTCCTCTCACAGGGTGAACCGGGCGAGCTAAATTGCAACTTCCTCTGAGTTGGCTCGTCGTTCCATACGGCGCTGTTGCTCGGTGTCATGATTGGGCCTTCTGTCGTATTGAAGTACTAGTCGGAACTAGGAAACTCGGAACTTTCCGATTTGCTAACTGGTTGTAGTTATACACTTGCCGCGATCAACCAGTTATCAAGTCGGACATTTCCGGGTTTCCTATCATGTGAAAGCGGCTTTAAATCGAAGAGCGGAGTACTCAATGTTTTCACATTCAAAAGTTTTTGCTCTTATAAAAACTTATATAGGCCTATCCCAAGGAAAACTACTTTGAAAATTGTAACATGTGTTACATATGTTTCTGAATGATTTATCATGCTGTTTTGTCAACATTATGGCCCGGTGATGCTCGATTTGAACTGGGCTTACCTTCCTCACCGCTTTTGCCCGGTGAAGTGACAGGCCATCGCCCGATTGAAACGCTATTAGCGCGCACCACCGCTACCTAGCTAGCCATTTCACATCTGTTACATGAGCTGACAAGTTAAAAATCTGTTGTTCTGCCCCTGAATAAAGCAGTCAAAGAACCTTTTGGGGTTCATTTTTTAACTACACTCAGCGGTCTACGGCACTGCGTCTAAGGCACTGTTCGATTCTAGGCTGTATCACAACTGGCCATGAATGGGAGTCCCATAGGGTGGCGCACAAGTGGCCCAGCGGCGTCTGGGTTAGGGTTTGGCTGGGATAGGCCGTCATTGTAAATAAGAATTGTTCTTAACTGACTTGCCTAATTAAATAAAAACATATATTTTTAAATCCATTAAAGGGGTTCTTCAAAGAACTTATAGGTGTTCCCCCACAGTTTTAATTTGAAGAACCCCTAAGGATAGTCCAGGAACCTTTTCTTTTTAGAGTAACACCAAACATGCCAAAATGCGTCGCCAGTGTGTAGAACTGCGGCCAGGCAAATAGGCATACAAAAAAAGTTTAAACAATCAAAGCTCTTACAAACTGTTTGTTTCCGACTTTACGAGGGGCATATGAACGCAGCATCACCTCTAATCGAACTTCGCGAACAACCCAGCATTTTTGATCCCCACTGGCACCCGTACCTCTAGAAAGGTAGCAAGATGGCTGCGGAGCCGAACAAGACAGAAATTCTGACCATTTTTAAAAGACTACGGTCTATTCCAACTAACAAGGTAACACGAATAAGTGCTTAGTGTCTATTCACTCGTTTATTGATCCGTTATTGGAGGTGGAACGTAGACCAGAAAAAATGATCACGTCCATCCGTCTACGGTAGCAAGCTGGTCTCTGCCTGGGCCTTACGACGGCCAGCAAGAAGCTGACGTTAGCTCACTAGGCTAGCAGAGCAGCTAACTTTGCTTATCTAAATCGGCCACGTATACTATGCTATGTATCGTCAACGCACCCTGCTTTTCTAACCTAGTTAACCAGTCTGGTGACTTGTTTATTTGAGCCAGAACGAGTAGGGACGGGGGCCAATGTCTGAAAGAGATTTGTCTAACGTTAGCACCAAAGCCAACGCAATTGGATTCCTAACAAACGTTAGCTAGCTAGCCATTAGGTTATTTTCCTTTCAATCCAGATGACCAGCTAATAAGCTATTACCAAAATGCAAAGTTGCCTAGCTTAAACGTACCAGGCTAAATTCCCGGGGTCGACTAACGTTGCCTCATCCATAGCCGACTGATGTTATCTTCTTCCCAGGGGAACTTTAAGAGCCCGGACTCTCCGTATGAACTTGAACACGCATCACTTGCGCTACGGTTTTTGGAAATAAGGAACCTATCTTTCATATCAGCGAGAATTAATTTTCAAAAAGGTAAAGTACTATTACACCTTTTTATATTCGTCTCCCCACACGGCCATATCTCCATGTTACAGCGTGTGTTGACGGAAGACTGAGGCGACCACCTGTGCTATTTAGCAATCTAACACAATTCGTGTGTAATGGAAGAAGGCCACCAGAAACGTGTTGTAACCGAGAAATACTGTCGGCAGCAACTGTGAAGCCGGTTAAAACGGTGTATGTGTATATTTTGCAGATGTGTTATGAACTTAAGGGATTTATGTTTCTAGAACCGTATCGCAATTGAGAATCAATTCCTGTTTAGTTGGAGTATTTTGCTGTTCTGGCTGCCAGAGCCAGTTTACCTCTGAAAATAACCTACACTGAACAAAAATATAAACGCAACATGTAAAGTGTTGGTCCCATGATTCATGAGCTGAAATAAAAAAATCACAGACATTTTCCATGTACACAAAAAGCTTCTCTTTTTTGGCACACATTTGTTTTCATCTCTATTGGGGAGCATTTCTCCTTTGCCAAGATAATCCACCAACCTGACAGGTGTGGCATATCAAGAAGCTGATTAAACAGCATGACTACTGCACAGGTGCATCTTGTGCTTAGGACCATAAAAGGCCACTTTAAAAGGAGCAGTTTTGTCACACAACACAATGCCACATATGTCTCACGTTTTGAGGGAGTGCGCAATTGCCATACTGACTGCAGGAATGAACACCAGAGTTGTTGCCAGATAACTTAATGTTCATTTCTCTACCATAAGCCGCCTCCAATGTCGTTTTTTTTAGAATTTGTCAGTATGTCCAACCGGCCTCAACTGCAGACCACCTGTAACCACGCCAGCCCAGGACCTCCACATCTGGCTTCTTCACCTGTGGGGGGAGGGGTGGGGTGCTGAGAAGTATTTCTGTCTGTAATAAAGCCCTTTTGAGTTGGAAAAACTCATTCTGATTGGTTGATTAGGGCCTAATGAATTGATTTAAATTGACTGATTTCCTTAAATGAACTGTAACTCAGTAAAATCTTTGAAATTCTTGTGTTTATATTTTTGTTCAGTATATAAGGTCATTCATTGGACCTTAAGGACTAACGGTAGGCTTGCCTACACTCCTTAAGTGTACATTCTTGGGCTAGGGGTCGACTGGACCAGAATTGGGCCTTACAGGAGATGTTGCTATGGCGAATCTCCTTTAAGCCCAGGAAGCAGGCATTCAACTTGCCATTAATGACTATTACAACTCCCATATAGCGGCTACCAGAGGTTACAGACATTACCCTGGTTCTATGAGTGAAGCGCAATTTTGTTGTCTTTCTCTCGTGACCCCATTTTTTCAAATCAAGCAACCCCTGCATTATGTTGACCAGATGGTCGAGTGGTCGCTCTGTCAATGGAAATACAGCCGTGAGGAGGCGCGATCAGGTGGGACCATTCTAGCCAATGGGGGCGGCAGGGTAGCCTAGTGGTAGAGCATTGGGCTAGTAACCGAAAGGTTGCAAGTTCGAAACCCCAAGCTGTCGTTCTGCCCCTGAACAGGGTAGTTAACCCACTAGGCCGTCATTGAAAATAAGAATTTGTTCCTAACTGACTTGCCTAGATAAATGAAATATGAGAGAGGGCAGATGGTCTTTGCTATCTGGGATTATTGGGACGTCCCAACTCTGACGTTACTCCATTGAAGTTGACATGAAATAAGGTTAGGGTTTAGGCAGGGATGTCTGGATAGCACTAAACCAAGCAGAACTCTGATATAAAGTGTTTTTTTCCTCAAAGTTGCCAGATGTCACTTGTCCTACTTATATCAGTAGCAACTGAAATATTACAAAACGTCAATTAGATCAATTACGGCTCATGTAGCAAATAAGCCATTACATTTTTTGTTGACCAAATTCAACTCTCATTGACCTTCGACTCTCAACGCCTCGCTTGATGGGCAAGTTTTTTGTTGAAAATTGCCACCTGATGGAGGAGACAGATTTTTCTCTAGCAGTTTCCCCTCTCGCGTCACCTCTTCCTCTGATGGGTTGCATCTCAATAGTCTAAAATATGTTACTTTTCCTCTCGCGTCACCTCTTCCTTTGATGGGTTGCATCTCAATAGTCTAAAATATGTTACTTTTCCTCTCGCGTCGCCTCTTCCTCTGATGGGTTGCATCTCAATAGTCTAAAATATGTTACTTTTCCTCTCGCGTCGCCTCTTCCTCTGATGGGTTGCATCTCAATAGTCTAAAATATGTTACTTTTCCTCTCGCGTCGCCTCTTCCTCTGATGGGTTGCATCTCAATAGTCTAAAATATGTTACTTTTCTGTGTAATCTTCCTTTATTAAAACAGCTGATTTAAGTATGATGGAACACTATCAGTCGGACTTCCTCAGCAGTAGAAAGAACAACTTATTGAGATGAACTCACGGCCATTTTTATCTCAGCTGTACGTTCACTGATAGCCAAGTTTAAAAAGCAAGAAAGCTATTGGACATCCAATCCTTGAGGCAGCGATAATATGTAGGACCTGAGATCTTGTGTAAATAACTCTTGAGTTTAGTCATTGACAATGAACAGGGCTTTATGGTTAATGTACGAGTGTGTCCCATGTCTGTAACTACACAGCTTGTTCTCTTCCCTGTTTAAGACCACATCCAGACATGTCTGCTGTAGGTATGTAGCTAGCTAACTAGGCAGTGTATTGTGTGTTTGTTTCTGTGCAAGGCGTGCTTTGACTGTGCTGCCAAGAACCCCAGCTGGGCCAGTATACCATATGGAGTGTTTCTGTGCATCGACTGCTCTGGCATTCATCGCTCTCTAGGAGTGCACCTCAGCTTTATCAGGTAGCCTGTCTGTCTGTCTGTCTGTCTGTCTGTCTGTCTGTCTGTCTGTCTGTCTGTCTGTCTGTCTGTCTGTCTGTCTGTCTGTCTGTCTGTCTGTTCTGTCTGTCTGTCTCTCTGTCTGTCTGTCTCTGTCTGTCTCTCTCTCTCTCTCACATCATGGCTCGACAATCACACGTTTTACTGTCATACACGGTCAAGGAGAACATTTGATACAATCCCCATGTTGTTTTGTTCTTCATCTCAGATCCACTGAGCTCGACTCCAACTGGAACTGGTTTCAGCTGAGATGTATGCAGGTCGGAGGCAACGCCAACGCGGTACGTCAACACGATAACATTCCATTATATATAGACGTTGAACAACACACAACTTTAAACGGGGACCTGCTCTGGATCTGACTCTCTCCCTTCTTGTCTGTGTCCTCCTGGTGAAGACGGCCTTCTTCCGCCAGCATGGCTGCTCCACCAACGACACTACCGCCAAGTACAACAGCCGCGCGGCACAGATGTACCGAGAGAAGATCCGACAGCAAGCCAACGCGGCGCTGTCCAAATATGGGTCTGACGTGAGTGTGGGCTCAGCTTCAACGGTCACCCAAACGTACCATACCTTATGTAGCATGTGTGCATGTAACAACTCACCCTTAACCCAGCATTATAAACCAGGCTCACAGTGATACATCCCTACTCCCAAGTTGTGGTTGTAACCACTATACCACTGAACATTGAGCTTTTGGAATTACACCATGTTTGTTTACATTCCTACTGATATTATTATTATTATGGTTATCTATATAGATCTATATATTATTATTATGGTTATCTATATATTATTATTATTATGGTTATCTATATAGATCTATATATTATTATGTCTTATGGTTATCTATATATTATTATGTCTTATGGTTATCTATATAGATCTATATATTATTATTATTATGGTTATCTATATATTATTATTATTATGGTTATCTATATAGATCTATATATTATTATTATTATGGTTATCTATATAGATCTATATATTATTATTATGGTTATCTATATATTATTATTATTATGGTTATCTATATAGATCTATATATTATTATGTCTTATGGTTATCTATATATTATTATGTCTTATGGTTATCTATATAGATCTATATATTATTATTATTATGGTTATCTATATATTATTATGTCTTATGGTTATCTATATATTATTTTTATGTCTTATGGTTATCTATATAGATCTATATATTATTATTATGTCTTATGGTTATCTATATATTATTATGTCTTATGGTTATCTATATAGATCTATATATTATGTCTTATGGTTATTTATATAGGTCTATATATTCCTACTGTGATATTATTCCTCCACTGAGAAGGCAATGAACTCCCCCTCTCTCGTCCCTCTCACAGCCACCCATATCAGCTACACATTGGCCTGTTGAGTCACCAGCGAGTGGGCAAACTCCATGTGTGATGTCACCAGCAGCATTAATTCATGTCTTGTGGATAGACCACATGATACATAATTACCCACAAACACCAGATCTGTTCTTATTGGTGCAGCTGCATGCAGATGCACTTCCAGGTCCTCACAAGGCTTTTTCAGATACCAAATCAGATTTGAATGTGCTGTGAGTGTGTAGAGGTGTTTCATATTTTAACTCGCTAGTTTCAGAATCATCAACTATGGTCTTCGGTTTGGGCCAAACTGTTTAAGCAGGTGTGATAGAGCTGAGCAGTATTTAAAATGGGAAATCAATACGGTCCCTATGACCAGCATATTCCTTTCCCAAATCTAGTGGGTATAGACTCATGACGTCTATATCTATAGAGGCCAGGGGTTGATTTGGCTCTGGGCCATCTAAATCACATGTATTTATAAAGCCCTTCTTACATCATCAGATGTCATAAAGTGCTATACAGAAACCCAGCCTAAAACCCCAAACAGCAAGCAATGCAGATGTAGAAGCACGGTGGCTAGGAAAAACTACCTAGAAAGGCAGGAACCTAGAGGAACCAGGCTCTGAGGGGAGGCCAGTCCTCTTCTGGCTGTGCCGGGTGGAGACTATAAGAGTACATGGCCATTAAGGCCAGATGGTTCTTCAAGATGTTAAAATGTTCATAGATGACCAGCAGGGTCAAATAATAATCACAGTGGTTGCTGGGGGTGCAGCAGGTCAGCACCTCAGGAGTAAATGTCAGTCGTCGGTGTGAATGGCGTCCGTTAACCCTTCCTTTCTCTCTCTCAGCTGTGGATCGACCAATCCAGTGTGAGCAGCCAGCCTGCCGCCCCAGAGAAGAGACAGGCAGACTTCTTTACTGAGCATACTCAGGTAGGCCTGAGGGCTACTGTTCAAATCACACCAGTGTTTTGTGCTTCTGTGTTCATTCTGTGGGTGCAGTAGTGTTGGTTCTGTGTGTATGTGTTATTTGATGTGACTGAATTGGTGTGTCGGCAGCCTTCAAACAGCTGGGACGTGACGGCTCCTTCCCTGACAGAACACAATGGAACCCTCACTCCTCAACTATTGGAGGACACACCCAAAGCCCCCCACACCGCCAGCACTCGTGAGTCTCTCTCACACACACACACAGTCCCCCCTCTCCTATCCTTTCGTCTGGAGCTTTCCCATATGTTTCTGAGGTTGAATTAGACAGTTGATCTGTGATTGTATTTGACATTCTCAGAGCTGGAGGAAGGACCAAGCATTGAGGGACTGAGCACTGAGCAATCTCCCAATGTCACTATGGGTAAGTCATCAGCCAACATCCTGTTCCTCCTCTGCCTCCTTTCACATGACAACAGCTCCTCCCCTCACCTCTCAATGATCTTTGCTGACCTTAAAAACAAGGAATAGGTGATGGTTACAGCCATTTACAGACCTCAACATCCACAGTAACCCCCCCCCTGATATTCTGGCAAGGCTGCTCTTGTTGGCTCTTCCCAGAATTGGAGACCCCCCCCATAGATGTTTGGACCAGGCACCAAATTGTCCCTACCCCTCCCATACATAGCCCACCCTGTAATACAGTCACTGGAGGTTTTCCATATGACCGTGGAGCCCTCAGTAACACCTGTGTCTGCTTTGTCCGTAGAGGACTCCATGCGTTTGTCATCAGATCAACCACAGCTACCCAAAGGTGATTGGAACGCCTTTTTAAAAGCTGCCGTTAGCCCATTGGCTGGCTAGATTTTCAGGAAGCATGGTTGGTTCTGTGCTTGACTGACACCTCACCTGATTGTGACACGCAAGCTTAAGCCCATCCCTCGCAGCTCTGACTAAAATGTGCGACTGCCAAGGCTTTCTTCGTTCGTCCAGTCTCCTAACATTAATACAACAGTCAGACAACCCCTATTCAACATGTAGCCTCGGTCACAGACCTAGCAGGCTTACAGTGTCTTTCATTCAACACTTAGCCTCGGTCACAGACCCAGCAGACTTCTTACAGTGTCTTATATTCAACATGTAGCCTCGGTCACAGACCTAGCAGACTTCTTACAGTGTCTTATATTCAACATGTAGCCTCGGTCACAGACCTAGCAGACTTCTTACAGTGTCTTATATTCAACATGTAGCCTCGGTCACAGACCTAGCAGGCTTAGTGTCTTATATTCAACATGTAGCCTCGGTCACAGACCTAGCAGACTTACAGTGTCTTATATTCAACATGTAGCCTCGGTCACAGACCTAGCAGACTTACAGTGTCTTATATTCAACATGTAGCCTCGGTCACAGACCTAGCAGACTTACAGTGTCTTATATTCAACATGTAGCCTCGGTCACAGACCTAGCAGGCTTACAGTGTCTTATATTCAACATGTGTCGGTCACAGATAGCAGACTTACAGTGTCTTATATTCAACATGTAGCCTCGGTCACAGACCTAGCAGACAGTGTCTATCATTCAACAGTGTCTTAGTGTTATATTCAACATGTAGCCTCGGTCACAGACCTAGCAGACTTACAGTGTCTATCATTCAACATGTAGCCTCGGTCACAGACCTAGCAGACTTAGTGTCTATCATTCAACATGTAGCCTCGGTCACAGACCTAGCAGACTTAGTGTCTATCATTCAACATGTAGCCTCGGTCACAGACCTAGCAGACTTAGTGTCTATCATTCAACATGTAGCCTCGGTCACAGACCTAGCAGACTTAGTGTCTATCATTCAACATGTAGCCTCGGTCACAGACCTAGCAGACTTAGTGTCTATCATTCAACATGTAGCCTCGGTCACAGACCTTCAGACTTAGTGTCTATCATTCAACATGTAGCCTCGGTCACAGACCTAGCAGACTTAGTGTCTATCATTCAACATGTAGCCTCGGTCACAGACCTAGCAGACTTAGTGTCTATCATTCAACATGTAGCCTCGGTCACAGACCTAGCAGACTTAGTGTCTATCATTCAACATGTAGCCTCGGTCACAGACCTAGCAGACTTAGTGTCTATCATTCAACATGTAGCCTCGGTCACAGACCTAGCAGACTTAGTGTCTATATTCAATTAGCCTCGGTCACAGACCTAGCAGACTTAGTGTCTATCATTCAACATGTAGCCTCGGTCACAGACCTAGCAGACTTAGTGTCTATCATTCAACATGTAGCCTCGGTCACAGACCTAGCAGACTTAGTGTCTATCATTCAACATGTAGCCTCGGTCACAGACCTAGCAGACTTAGTGTCTATCATTCAACATGTAGCCTCGGTCACAGACCTAGCAGACTTAGTGTCTATCATTCAACATGTAGCCTCGGTCACAGACCTAGCAGACTTAGTGTCTATCATTCAACATGTAGCCTCGGTCACAGACCTTAGTGTCTATCATTCAACAGACTTAGTGTCTATCATTCAACATGTAGCCTCGGTCACAGACCTAGCAGACTTAGTGTCTATCATTCACAGACCTCACAGCAGACTTAGTGTCTATCATTCAACATGTAGCCTCGGTCACAGACCTAGCAGACTTAGTGTCTATCATTCAACATGTAGCCTCGGTCACAGACCTAGCAGACTTAGTGTCTATCATTCAACATGTAGCCTCGGTCACAGACCTAGCAGACTTAGTGTCTATCATTCAACATGTAGCCTCGGTCACAGACCTAGCAGACTTAGTGTCTATCATTCAACATGTAGCCTCGGTCACAGACCTAGCAGACTTAGTGTCTATCATTCAACATGTAGCCTCGGTCACAGACCTAGCAGACTTAGTGTCTATCATTCAACATGTAGCCTCGGTCACAGACCTAGCAGACTTAGTGTCTATCATTCAACATGTAGCCTCGGTCACAGACCTAGCAGACTTAGTGTCTATCATTCAACATGTAGCCTCGGTCACAGACCTATCAGACTTGTGTCTATATTCAACATTCAACATGTAGCCTCGGTCACAGACCTAGCAGACTTAGTTCTATCATTCAACATGTAGCCTCGGTCACAGACCTTCAGACTTAGTGTCTATCATTCAACATGTAGCCTCGGTCACAGACCTAGCAGACTTACAGTGTCTTATATTCAACATGTAGCCTCGGTCACAGACCTAGCAGACTTACAGTGTCTTATATTCAACATGTAGCCTCGGTCACAGACCTAGCAGACTTACAGTGTCTATCATTCAACATGTAGCCTCGGTCACAGACCTAGCAGACTTAGTGTCTATCATTCAACATGTAGCCTCGGTCACAGACCTATCAGACTTAGTGTCTATCATTCAACATGTAGCCTCACAGTCACAGACCTAGCAGACTTAGTGTCTATCATTCAACATGTAGCCTCGGTCACAGACCTAGCAGACTTAGTGTCTATCATTCAACATGTAGCCTCGGTCACAGACCTAGCAGACTTAGTGTCTATCATTCAACATGTAGCCTCGGTCACAGACCTATCAGACTTAGTGTCTATCATTCAACATGTAGCCTCGGTCACAGACCTATCAAACTTAGTGTCTATCATTCAACATGTAGCCTCGGTCACAGACCTAGCAGACTTAGTGTCTATCATTCAACATGTAGCCTCGGTCACAGACCTATCAGACTTAGTGTCTATCATTCAACATGTAGCCTCGGTCACAGACCTAGCAGACTTAGTGTCTATCATTCAACATGTAGCCTCGGTCACAGACCTAGCAGACTTAGTGTCTATCATTCAACATGTAGCCTCGGTCACAGACCTAGCAGACTTCTTACAGTGTCTATCATTCAACATGTAGCCTCGGTCACAGACCTAGCAGACTTACAGTGTCTTATATTCAACATGTAGCCTCGGTCACAGACCCAGCAGACTTCTTACAGTGCCTTTCATTCAACATGTAGCCTCGGTCACAGACCTAGCAGGCTTAGTGTCTTATATTCAACATGTAGCCTCGGTCACAGACCTAGCAGACTTACAGTGTCTTATATTCAACATGTAGCCTCGGTCACAGACCTAGCAGACTTAGTGTCTATCATTCAACATGTAGCCTCGGTCACAGACCTAGCAGACTTACAGTGTCTTATATTCAACATGTAGCCTCGGTCACAGACCTAGCAGGCTTAGTGTCTTATATTCAACATGTAGCCTCGGTCACAGACCTAGCAGACTTACAGTGTCTTATATTCAACATGTAGCCTCGGTCACAGACCTAGCAGGCTTACAGTGTCTTATATTCAACATGTAGCCTCGGTCACAGACCTAGCAGACTTAGTGTCTATCATTCAACATGTAGCCTCGGTCACAGACCTAGCAGACTTAGTGTCTATCATTCAACATGTAGCCTCGGTCACAGACCTAGCAGACTTAGTGTCTATCATTCAACATGTAGCCTCGGTCACAGACCTAGCAGACTTAGTGTCTATCATTCAACATGTAGCCTCGGTCACAGACCTAGCAGACTTAGTGTCTATCATTCAACATGTAGCCTCGGTCACAGACCTATCAGACTTAGTGTCTATCATTCAACATGTAGCCTCGGTCACAGACCTATCAGACTTAGTGTCTATCATTCAACATGTAGCCTCGGTCACAGACCTATCAGACTTAGTGTCTATCATTCAACATGTAGCCTCGGTCACAGACCTAGCAGACTTAGTGTCTATCATTCAACATGTAGCCTCGGTCACAGACCTAGCAGACTTAGTGTCTATCATTCAACATGTAGCCTCGGTCACAGACCTAGCAGACTTAGTGTCTATCATTCAACATGTAGCCTCGGTCACAGACCTAGCAGACTTAGTGTCTATCATTCAACATGTAGCCTCGGTCACAGACCTAGCAGACTTAGTGTCTATCATTCAACATGTAGCCTCGGTCACAGACCTAGCAGACTTAGTGTCTATCATTCAACATGTAGCCTCGGTCACAGACCTAGTGTCTATCATTCAACAGACTTAGCAGACTTAGTGTCTATCATTCAACATGTAGCCTCGGTCACAGACCTAGCAGACTTAGTGTCTATCATTCAACATGTAGCCTCGGTCACAGACCCTAGTGCAGACTTAGTGTCTATCATTCAACATGTAGCCTCGGTCACAGACCTAGCAGACTTAGTGTCTATCATTCAACATGTAGCCTCGGTCACAGACCTAGCAGACTTAGTGTCTATCATTCAACATGTAGCCTCGGTCACAGACCTAGCAGACTTAGTGTCTATCATTCAACATGTAGCCTCGGTCACAGACCTAGCAGACTTAGTGTCTATCATTCAACATGTAGCCTCGGTCACAGACCTAGCAGACTTAGTGTCTATCATTCAACATGTAGCCTCGGTCACAGACCTAGCAGACTTAGTGTCTATCATTCAACATGTAGCCTCGGTCACAGACCTAGCAGACTTAGTGTCTATCATTCAACATGTAGCCTCGGTCACAGACCTAGCAGACTTACAGTGTCTATCATTCAACATGTAGCCTCGGTCACAGACCTATCAGACTTAGTGTCTATCATTCAACATGTAGCCTCGGTCACAGACCTATCAGACTTAGTGTCTATCATTCAACATGTAGCCTCGGTCACAGACCTAGCAGACTTAGTGTCTTATATTCAACATGTAGCCTCGGTCACAGACCTATCAGACTTAGTGTCTATCATTCAACATGTAGCCTCGGTCACAGACCTATCAGACTTAGTGTCTATCATTCAACATGTAGCCTCGGTCACAGACCTATCAGACTTAGTGTCTATCATTCAACATGTAGCCTCGGTCACAGACCTAACAGACTTAGTGTCTTATATTCAACATGTAGCCTCGGTCACAGACCTAGCAGACTTAGTGTCTTATATTCAACATGTAGCCTCGGTCACAGACCTATCAGACTTAGTGTCTATCATTCAACATGTAGCCTCGGTCACAGACCTAGCAGACTTAGTGTCTATCATTCAACATGTAGCCTCGGTCACAGACCTAGCAGACTTAGTGTCTATCATTCAACATGTAGCCTCGGTCACAGACCTATCAGACTTAGTGTCTATCATTCAACATGTAGCCTCGGTCACAGACCTAGCAGACTTAGTGTCTATCATTCAACATGTAGCCTCGGTCACAGACCTATCAGACTTAGTGTCTATCATTCAACATGTAGCCTCGGTCACAGACCTAGCAGACTTAGTGTCTATCATTCAACATGTAGCCTCGGTCACAGACCTAGCAGACTTAGTGTCTATCATTCAACATGTAGCCTCGGTCACAGACCTATCAGACTTAGTGTCTATCATTCAACATGTAGCCTCGGTCACAGACCTAGCAGACTTAGTGTCTATCATTCAACATGTAGCCTCGGTCACAGACCTAGCAGACTTAGTGTCTATCATTCAACATGTAGCCTCGGTCACAGACCTAGCAGACTTAGTGTCTTATATTCAACATGTAGCCTCGGTCACAGACCTAGCAGACTTAGTGTCTATCATTCAACATGTAGCCTCGGTCACAGACCTAGCAGACTTAGTGTCTATCATTCAACATGTAGCCTCGGTCACAGACCTATCAGACTTAGTGTCTATCATTCAACATGTAGCCTCGGTCACAGACCTAGCAGACTTACAGTGTCTTATATTCAACATGTAGCCTCGGTCACAGACCCAGCAGACTTCTTACAGTGTCTTATATTCAACATGTAGCCTCGGTCACAGACCTAGCAGACTTCTTACAGTGTCTTATATTCAACATGTAGCCTCGGTCACAGACCTAGCAGACTTACAGTGTCTTATATTCAACATGTAGCCTCGGTCACAGACCCAGCAGACTTCTTACAGTGCCTTTCATTCAACATGTAGCCTCGGTCACAGACCTAGCAGACTTACAGTGTCTTATATTCAACATGTAGCCTCGGTCACAGACCTAGCAGGCTTACAGTGTCTTATATTCAACATGTAGCCTCGGTCACAGACCTAGCAGACTTACAGTGTCTTATATTCAACATGTAGCCTCGGTCACAGACCTAGCAGGCTTACAGTGTCTTATATTCAACATGTAGCCTCGGTCACAGACCTAGCAGACTTAGTGTCTATCATTCAACATGTAGCCTCGGTCACAGACCTAGCAGACTTAGTGTCTATCATTCAACATGTAGCCTCGGTCACAGACCTAGCAGACTTAGTGTCTATCATTCAACATGTAGCCTCGGTCACAGACCTAGCAGACTTAGTGTCTATCATTCAACATGTAGCCTCGGTCACAGACCTATCAGACTTAGTGTCTATCATTCAACATGTAGCCTCGGTCACAGACCTAGCAGACTTAGTGTCTATCATTCAACATGTAACCTCGGTCACAGACCTAGCAGACTTAGTGTCTATCATTCAACATGTAGCCTCGGTCACAGACCTAGCAGACTTAGTGTCTATCATTCAACATGTAGCCTCGGTCACAGACCTAGCAGACTTAGTGTCTATCATTCAACATGTAGCCTCGGTCACAGACCTAGCAGACTTAGTGTCTATCATTCAACATGTAGCCTCGGTCACAGACCTATCAGACTTAGTGTCTATCATTCAACATGTAGCCTCGGTCACAGACCTATCAAACTTAGTGTCTATCATTCAACATGTAGCCTCGGTCACAGACCTAGCAGACTTAGTGTCTATCATTCAACATGTAGCCTCGGTCACAGACCTATCAGACTTAGTGTCTATCATTCAACATGTAGCCTCGGTCACAGACCTAGCAGACTTAGTGTCTATCATTCAACATGTAGCCTCGGTCACAGACCTAGCAGACTTATTGTCTATCATTCAACATGTAGCCTCGGTCACAGACCTAGCAGACTTAGTGTCTATCATTCAACATGTAGCCTCGGTCACAGACCTAGCAGACTTAGTGTCTATCATTCAACATGTAGCCTCGGTCACAGACCTAGCAGACTTAGTGTCTATCATTCAACATGTAGCCTCGGTCACAGACCTAGCAGACTTAGTGTCTATCATTCAACATGTAGCCTCGGTCACAGACCTAGCAGACTTAGTGTCTTATATTCAACATGTAGCCTCGGTCACAGACCTAGCAGACTTAGTGTCTATCATTCAACATGTAGCCTCGGTCACAGACCTAGCAGACTTAGTGTCTATCATTCAACATGTAGCCTCGGTCACAGACCTATCAGACTTAGTGTCTATCATTCAACATGTAGCCTCGGTCACAGACCTAGCAGACTTAGTGTCTATCATTCAACATGTAGCCTCGGTCACAGACCTAGCAGACTTAGTGTCTATCATTCAACATGTAGCCTCGGTCACAGACCTATCAGACTTAGTGTCTATCATTCAACATGTAGCCTCGGTCACAGACCTAGCAGACTTAGTGTCTATCATTCAACATGTAGCCTCGGTCACAGACCTATCAGACTTAGTGTCTATCATTCAACATGTAGCCTCGGTCACAGACCTAGCAGACTTAGTGTCTATCATTCAACATGTAGCCTCGGTCACAGACCTAGCAGACTTAGTGTCTATCATTCAACATGTAGCCTCGGTCACAGACCTAGCAGACTTACAGTGTCTATCATTCAACATGTAGCCTCGGTCACAGACCTAGCAGACTTAGTGTCTATCATTCAACATGTAGCCTCGGTCACAGACCTAGCAGACTTACAGTGTCTATCATTCAACATGTAGCCTCGGTCACAGACCTAGCAGACTTAGTGTCTATCATTCAACATGTAGCCTCGGTCACAGACCTATCAGACTTAGTGTCTATCATTCAACATGTAGCCTCGGTCACAGACCTAGCAGACTTAGTGTCTTATATTCAACATGTAGCCTCGGTCACAGACCTAGCAGACTTAGTGTCTATCATTCAACATGTAGCCTCGGTCACAGACCTAGCAGACTTAGTGTCTTATATTCAACATGTAGCCTCGGTCACAGACCTAGCAGACTTAGTGTCTTATATTCAACATGTAGCCTCGGTCACAGACCTAGCAGACAGACATTTAGTGTCTTATCATTCAACATGTAGCCTCGGTCACAGACCTAGCAGACTTAGTGTCTATCATTCAACATGTAGCCTCGGTCACAGACCTAGCAGACTTAGTGTCTATCATTCAACATGTAGCCTCGGTCACAGACCTAGCAGACTTAGTGTCTATCATTCAACATGTAGCCTCGGTCACAGACCTAGCAGACTTAGTGTCTATCATTCAACATGTAGCCTCGGTCACAGACCTAGCAGACTTAGTGTCTATCATTCAACATGTAGCCTCGGTCACAGACCTAGCAGACTTAGTGTCTATCATTCAACATGTAGCCTCGGTCACAGACCTAGCAGACTTAGTGTCTATCATTCAACATGTAGCCTCGGTCACAGACCTAGCAGACTTAGTGTCTATCATTCAACATGAGCCTCGGTCACAGACCTAGCAGACTTAGTGTCTATCATTCAACATGTAGCCTCGGTCACAGACCTAGCAGACTTAGTGTCTATCATTCAACATGTAGCCTCGGTCACAGACCTAGCAGACTTAGTGTCTATCATTCAACATGTAGCCTCGGTCACAGACCTAGCAGACTTAGTGTCTATCATTCAACATGTAGCCTCGGTCACAGACCTAGCAGACTTAGTGTCTATCATTCAACATGTAGCCTCGGTCACAGACCTAGCAGACTTAGTGTCTATCATTCAACATGTAGCCTCGGTCACAGACCTAGCAGACTTAGTGTCTATCATTCAACATGTAGCCTCGGTCACAGACCTAGCAGACTTAGTGTCTATCATTCAACATGTAGCCTCGGTCACAGACCTAGCAGACTTAGTGTCTATCATTCAACATGTAGCCTCGGTCACAGACCTAGCAGACTTAGTGTCTATCATTCAACATGTAGCCTCGGTCACAGACCTAGCAGACTTAGTGTCTATCATTCAACATGTAGCCTCGGTCACAGACCTAGCAGACTTAGTGTCTATCATTCAACATGTAGCCTCGGTCACAGACCTAGCAGACTTAGTGTCTATCATTCAACATGTAGCCTCGGTCACAGACCTAGCAGACTTAGTGTCTATCATTCAACATGTAACCTCGGTCACAGACCTAGCAGACTTAGTGTCTATCATTCAACATGTAGCCTCGGTCACAGACCTAGCAGACTTAGTGTCTATCATTCAACATGTAGCCTCGGTCACAGACCTAGCAGACTTAGTGTCTATCATTCAACATGTAGCCTCGGTCACAGACCTAGCAGACTTAGTGTCTATCATTCAACATGTAGCCTCGGTCACAGACCTATCAGACTTAGTGTCTATCATTCAACATGTAGCCTCGGACTTCTTCATGTTTTATTGTGTTACAAATTGGGGTTAAAATGTATTTAAATGTAATTTTTTTCATCGCTGATCTACACAAAATAGTCTCATGTCAAAGTGAGGGATAAAATACTGTACAGACTTCCTTCTTTTGACTGTCATTTAGATCAGTATTGTGGAGTGACTACAATGTGGTTGAGCCATCCTTAGTTTTATCCCCTCACCGCCATTAAACCCTGTAGCTGTTTTAAAGTCACAGTAGGACTCATGATGACATCACTGCACGGTTTCCTTCCCGTCCGGCAGCTCAGTTAGGAAGGACATCTGTATCTTTGTGTCTGGGTGGTTTGATAAACCAGCCAAAGCTTAATTAATAACTTGATCATGCTTAAAGGGATATTCAGTGCCTGCTTTAAAAAAATATATTTACAAAAATTATTATTAGTAGTATTTTTTTTACCCATCTACCAATCGCTGCCTCTTCTTCATGAGGCATTTGAAAAGCTCCCCGATCGTTGTTTGAATCTCTGCTTGAAATGCACTACTTCACTGAGGGGAAAGGGGGACACCTAGTCAGTTGTACAACTGAAATGTGTCTGACCTTACAGAGGTTGTATGTTTGGGGTACCAAGAAAGGGTCATTCAACTCATGTTGACCCCTATTATTTCACACACGGAGGTCATGCAACTTATTGTGTGATTTGCTCCACAAATGTTTTCTGCTCAACTCATTTAGGCTTGCCTATATCTATACAATCAAGATATTTGAGATATTCATTTTTCTTAATTTGTGAACATTTTATATAATTTTATTTTCAGTTTGACATGGAGTATTTGGTATGGATCAATGATTTGGTGCTTATCATTTCAGTTCTACTTCGTATTAAAATTTGAAAGTTCAATGGTGTGAATACTTATTATAGTAACTGTGTGTCTCATTAGTTTACATTATTCTAAAGTTATGGAACGATTTCTGTCAGGTGTATGACAATGGTGCTGTCCCTCAGCTGCAGTGATAAAACACTGCTGACTGTAGCACATGGCTTGTCGTGAAACGGCTCTGACTGGATAAAAGGACCGTTGGGATGCTATTTCTCAATCTGACTGCGTTGACATGTTCTTCGGGTCGCGTCTGCTAAGGATACTGAATGTTTGCACCTTTTAACAAGAGGGGAAACATACAGCGGTTTGTGCGTTCACATGCACGTCTATGCATTTGTAGGGGTAAACATTGTGTGTGTGTGTGTGTGTAGAACTTGCAGTCCTTTTTCAAAGTTATGCAGAGCGATTACAACTCGGGAGTCCCTGGCCTGTCGCTGTCCACCAGTGTTCTAATGATGAGCTTTGTGTTACAGATGTGAAGCAATCCATCATTGGGAAAAAGAAGCCCAGCACTACTAAGAAAGGGGTAGGTTACACCCCCTTTAGTACTCAGACAGGGGGCTCTGCGTGAGGAGCAGGGTTTTGGCTGGTCACGTGATCTGATTAGGAAACACGTGGAGCACTAGATCTGGCATGTAGTTAGGGCTCGGTGTTGTTCCTGGATAAGTCACGTTGACCAGAAAAACAAATGTCCCAAATCAGAATCACCAAACCTGGCTAATGAATCAAGAGTGCGTTGATCAAACCATGAATGTAATACTACCACTTGTCCACTGGGGGGCAGTCATTTCCTCTATCTGTCCCCAGCTGTGTGTAACCATCTCCTCTGTGCTCCTCTCTCCCTCCAGCTGGGTGCTAAGAAGGGCCTGGGGGCCCAGAAGGTGAGCAGTAAGAGCTTCTCGGAGGTGGAGAAACAGGCCCAGGTAGCCGAGAAGCAGAGAGAGGAGCAAGCAGCTGATGCTAAGAAACAGGCAGAGGAGTCCATGTGAGTGAACCACACAGTTTGACAGTCAGAGAGTATGGAAACACCTCCGCACCAGATTCTGTTCTTCCTGCTGTTTCAGTGTTACACTAAATTAATATTTGCTGTCTTCTCATGACCAGACTGTTCAGAGGTTGGATAAATAATGCAGCCTACTTCTGCGTACAGAAAGTGAATGGAAGGGATCCTTTAGGACAGCGAGTAGTGACATCCGCTGGCTCAATAATCGTATTATCGTGTAACCGACAAGTATGGACCATAATCGTGGAGAAAAATGATAATTATTGTCTTAATACATTTTACACATCATGTGGAGTCCATGGCCTGACGAATTGAGGCTGTTCTAAGGACAAAGGGGATTGCAACTCGATATTAGATGGTGTTCCTCATGTTTTGTACACTCAGTGCCAAAGAATTATTAATGTTGGTAATCATTTTACGAGGAGAACGACATGGTCGGGAGGAGAATTTCCTAAAATTCAAAAATTGTTGCAAATTAATGTAGAACAATTGACAAATGTGTTTTTTTTTTGCAGTGTGGCCTCCATGCGCCTGGCCTACAAGGAGCTGGAGATTGACAGGAAGATGGACAACAAGAAGATGCAGAACATGGAGGGTAAGAAGAGAGAGCAGGCTGAGAGACTGGGCATGGGCTTCGGCAACCGCAGGTAATCAAACCATGTTTTCAAAGAACAGTCATGTTTCTCTCATGGAATAAGCGTTCCTTGAGCACTACAAATAGCAAATGAGTGCTGCCTGTTTGCATGTGCTACTGTAGGCTATAGCATTCCTGCTTAAACGATACTTTGGGATTTTGGCAATGAGGCCCTTTTATCTACTTCCCCAGAGTCAGATGGACTCGTGGACACCATTTTTATAGTCCGTGTCAAGTTTGAAGGAAGTTAGAGAGAGTTTTGTGAGCCAATGCTAACTAGCGTTAGCGCAATGACTGGAAGTGTATGTGTATCTGCACACAGAGACATAAAAATGGTATCAAGGAGTTGATCTGACTCTGGGGAAGTAGATAAAGGAGTTGATCTGACTCTGGGGAAGTAGATAAAGGAGTTGATCTGACAACTCTGGGGAAGTAGATTAAGGAGTTGATCTGACGACTCTGGGGAAGTAGATCAAGGAGTTGATCTGACGACTCTGGGGAAGTAGATCAAGGAGTTGATCTGACGACTCTGGGGAAGTAGATCAAGGAGTTGATCTGACGACTCTGGGGAAGTAGATCAAGGAGTTGATCTGACGACTCTGGGGAAGTAGATCAAGGAGTTGATCTGACGACTCTGGGGAAGTAGATCAAGGAGTTGATCTGACGACTCTGGGGAAGTAGATCAAGGAGTTGATCTGACGACTCTGGGGAAGTAGATCAAGGAGTTGATCTGACGACTCTGGGGAAGTAGATCAAGGAGTTGATCTGACGACTCTGGGGAAGTAGATCAAGGAGTTGATCTGACGACTCTGGGGAAGTAGATCAAGGAGTTGATCTGACGACTCTGGGGAAGTAGATAAAGGTCCTAATTGCCAAAAATCCCGAAGTATCCCTCTAATTATTTACGCTTTTGGTTGGTGTCCCACTCTTTGATGGGATGCCATGTTACAGAGTGTGGCTTTAACTTCAGTGGTGTTTATGTGTTTACGGTGTCTGTGTGTGTGTAGATTGTGTTGCAGTACATTATTGTGTGCGGACATGACTTAAGTGAGTGTGTATTCTGCGTATTCCAGCACCATATCTCACTCAGTGATGTCAGAGATGCAGGTGATTGAGCAGGAGACACCCTTGGGGGCCAAGTCCTCGCCTCGCTCGAAACTGGACATGTTGGATGAACCGGGCTTCTCCTCCGGACCCCCTAAGTACGTCACACCCCAAACAGATCGGAATGTCTTCTCCTATGGAGTAGTAGTTGAAAAATGGGTTTCTGTCCAATTCCAAATGGACTTCCAACCCCAAGCTAGCTACCTCCCAGGCACTGGGTTTGTTGTATACAGCTGAAAGGACTGGATTGGTATTAACAATATGGTAATGGTTCCAACTTGCCTTCAGATAGGCTTGATATACCTGTCTTCATCTTGCTAAGACACCTATCCAATCCTTTCATAATTATCTTAGAGTCTTGGGTCTATGGGTTAGGTGTAGAGCCTTGGGTCTATGGGTTAGGGGTAAAGCCTTGGGTCTATGGGTTAGGGGTAGAGCCTTGGGTCTATGGGTTAGGGGTAGAGCCTTGGGTCTATGGGTTAGGGGTAGAGCCTTGGGTCTGTGGGTTAGGGGTAGAGCCTTGGGTCTGTGGGTTAGGGGTAGAGCCTTGGGTCTGTGGGTTAGGGGTAGAGCCTTGGGTTAGGGGTAGAGCCTTGGGTCTGTGTAATATATCCCTTCATCTACCTCTGTTTCCTCAGATCTAATCCATTATGAATGCGTCCTTGTGTATCCCTACCTGACCAACAACATTGGATCTGTCCCTGCCTCTGTGTGTGTTTTGTTGGGACAGGTACAAGGACAACCCGTTCACGCCGGGCGACGGCTTCGGCTCGCGGTGGGACTCTGATGGGGGAGTGGCCTCCTTCACCTCCTCCTGGGCCCTGGAGAATGAGGAGCCTAGAGAGGAGGTGACAATCTCCAGCATCCAGCCTATCGGAGAACGGCCCAGTCGGCGGAAGGCGGAGACGGCGGCGCCCGTGTCCGAGTCGAGCGAGGCCCGGCAGAAGTTTGCCAACGCCAAGGCCATCTCTTCCGACATGTTCTTTGGCCGTGAGAGCTATGCCGAGGTAAAGTTACACCACTGTATTACCAACAAATACCAAGCCACCTGTCAACTGAACGGGAACTTAAAAAGCAAAGCGTGTCGCATTTAAATTAGCTGGCTATTAAAGCCGCTAACGTTAGCAAGCTGACATCACAACATCAGATGAGCTAACATTAGTAACCTAACCAATTCGCTATAGTACTTCTTCAGGCTAGGGTCCTTTTTTCTCAATTCCCGCCTGACTGACGTGCCAAAGTAAACTGCCTGTTGCTCAGGCCCTGAAGCCAGGATATGCATATAATTGGTACCATTGGAAAGAAAACACTTTGAAGTTTGTAGAAATGTTAAAATAATGTATGAGACTATAACACAATAGACATGGTAGGAGAAAATCCAAAGAAAAAACCAACCAGATTTTTTTTTGAGAGCCCGTGCTGTTACAATGGAAAGTATAGGGGCATACTACATTTCAGCTCCCGTATTGCAATTCCTGTGGCTTCCACTGGGTGTCAGTAGTCTTTGTTCAAGGTTTCAGGCTTGTTTCTTCCAAAACGAGTAAGAATAATGAGTTTTACTACAGGGACACAGACTTGGAAATTTGTGTATGCGCGTGCGATGATAAGGACACGCACTTGCAAATATCGTTTTCCTATTGAACATACTACTTTCTGTATGAAATATTATAGTTTAATTACATTTTAGGGTATCTGAGGATTAAATAGAAACGTATTTTGACTTGTTGAAACAAAGTTTAGGGGTAGTGGATTACTCAAATCGATGGCGCCAACTAAACTGACTTTTTGGGATGTTTTTTTTAATGTATTCCACCTTCATTTAACCAGGTAGGCTAGTTGAGAACAAGTTCTCATTTGCAACTGCGACCTGGCCAAGATAAAACGTAGCAATTCGACACATACAACAACACAGAGTTACACATGGAATAAACAAAACATACAGTCAATAATACAGAGCTGACAAGGTACAAATCTGTCGTTCTGCCCCTGAACAGGCAGTTAACCCACTGTTCCCAGGCCGTCATTGAAAATAAGAATGTGTTCTTAAATGACTTGCCTGGTTAAATAAAGGTAAAATAAATTAATTTAAAAATAAAAAAAGATCAAAAGAAAACAAAGTCTATGTACAGTGAGTGCAAATGAGGTAAGTTAAGGAAATAAATAGGCCATGGTGGTGAAGTAATTACAATATAGCAATTAAATGGTAGATCGGCAGAAGATGAATGTGCAGGTAGAGATACTGGGGTGCAAAGGAGCAGAATAAATAAATACCAATATGGGGATGAGGTAGGTAGATAGATGGGCTGTTTACAGATGGGCTATGTACAGGTGCAGTGATCTGTAAAATGCTCTGACAGCTGGTGCTTAAAGCTAGTGAGGGAGATGTGAGTCTCCAGCTTCAGAGATTTTTGCAATTCGTTCCAATCATGGGCAGCAGAGAACCGGAAGGAAAGACGACCAAAGGAGGAATTGGCTTTGGGGGTGACCAGTGAGATATACCTGCTGGAGCGCGTGCCACGAGTGGGTGCTGCTATGGTGATCAGTGAGCTGAGATAAGTCAGGGCTTTACCTAGCAGAGACTTGTAGATAACCTGTAGCCAGTGGGTTTTGCGACGAGTATGAAGCGAGGGCAAACCAACGAGAGCGTACAGGTCGCAATGGTGGGTAGTGTATGGGGCTTTGGTGACAAATGGATGGCACTGTGATAGACTGCATCCAGTTTGTTGAGTAGAGTGTTGGAGGCTATTTTATAAATGACATCGTCGAAGTCGAGGATCGGTAGGATGGTCAGTTTTACGAGGGTATGTTTGGCAGCATGAGTGAAGGATGCTTTGTTGCGATATAGGAAGCCGATTCTAGATTTAATTTTGGATTGGAGATGCTTAATGTGAGTCTGGAAGGAGAGTTTACAGTCTAACCAGACACCCAGGTATTTGTAGTTGTCCACATATTCTAAGTCAGAGCCGTCCAGAGTAGTGATGCTGGACGGGTGGGCAGGTGCGGGCAGCAATCGATTGAAAAGCATGCATTTAGTTTTACTTGCGTTTAAGATCAGATGGAGGCCACGGAAGGAAAGTTGGATGGCATTGAAGCTCGTCTGGAGGTTAGTTAACACAGTGTCCAAGGAGGGGCTAGAAGTATACAGAATGGTGTCGTCTGCATAGAGGTGGATAAGAGAATCACCAGCAGCAAGAGCAAGAAGAGAGAAGAACACGTGTATTCAGGGATCAAGTGTAGCTGGAGCTGGGCCTGGCTTAAGCTGGATGCCACTATAGAGGTGAAAGGAACACCACCCCCCCCCCTTCTCACTTTTTCAATACAGTTGATATAAAGGGGTAGGCCAGGTGTTCTCTCTGCCTGAAAGAGATCAATTATGCCAACAAAGGGTCTCATGCTCTGCTGGAACATTGTAGAACAGATAACCACAGGCAGATAGTGTACAATGCAGTAATGTGTAGCCCACAGATATGGCTTAGTTGTGACAGTAACACTTGTGTGTGAGTGAGGGGGAATTATTACATTTTTTTACTCAGTGAATGTTAGTTTTGCACACATGTAGCCTTGTGCACTTGAGCGATTTCAACTATAGTGGCCACTATAATAGAGCAAAAATATAATGCCTGTTTGTTTCATTCTATTTCTACTTTTAAGATGAGATGGTGTTGTTGTCTTTGGCATTATTAAAACTGAAGACCTATTTATCAAATAACTCTAATTATTATTACGTGATTAAACTGATTAGTCTTGTAACTGTAATTAACTAGGAAGTTGTGGCACCATGGAAAATATTCAGATTACAAAGTTATAATTTTCCTAATATAACTTTTCATATATTTTCATATCTGATCAAAAGTCTTCTGATTAATGAATTCTTCTTTACCTCACGTTAGTCTCATTCCAAATGTCGTAAATTGTTGGTTATCTGAACGAACCCAGTCTTCACTATGAGTCATCCATACAACAATTGTCCTAAAATCATTTATTTACTAACTAAGTAATTCACAGAAATGCATAAACAAACAGTAGATAGTTACAAGGAAATGATAGTGGAGTTTCCCTAGTGGGATAAACCGATATCGCGGCTTGGTGGACAAAAGGGAAGTGGGGGTCGACTGAGATAAAAGACACGACAAAGTTGATAATTATAACAATTGAAATGCTAATCCTTTGCACATGAATGCTCACTCATTCGGGAATAATTGCAATCAATATATATATTTACGCTCAGTGTGTCGTCGGGATCTCTGTTGGAAAGTTTGTTTCTGTTGGAGTCTGTCCGCTCTCTCTCGATCGTGGTTAGAATAGATAGTTCAGAGTGACATTCATTCATGTCTTTGTAGAATAGATGTTTCAGCGGTTGTCGGTATTCGCGATCAATGATACCGAATTCCTAGCTGCAGACTAGTAATTAATATCAAAGACTTGTTCTTATTCTGTTGGTATCGATAGTCTAAGAGTTTAACAACGTGGTATGGTTAAAAGATTCAGCAGTCTGGTCTCAAACCTTGGCCCTCTCGTTATCGAGGTAAGCTGGTCTGCAACCTTTGTCCTCTCGTGATTGAGAGAAACATGGTCCGTTGAGAAATTCTCACGGTGGGGGTTTTATTCGGAAGAGCAGAAAAAGGCTGTCTCATGACGCCAAGTAGTAATTTGCATACCGCCCAAACAGATCCACAGATGATGCAATCTCCATTGCACTCCACACTGCCCTTTCCCACCTGGACAAAAGGAACACCTATGTGAGAATGCTATTCATTGACTACAGCTCAGCGTTCAACACCATAGTACCATCAAAGCTAAGGAACCTGGGACTAAACACCTCCCTTTGCAACTGGATCCTGGACTTCCTGATGGGCTGCCCCCAGGTGGTGAGGGTAGGTAGCAACACATCTACCACGCTGATCCTCAACACTGGAGCTCCCCAAGGGTGTGTGCTCAGTCCCCTCCTGTACTCCCTGTTCACCCACGACTGCATGGCCAGGCACGACTCCAACACCATCATTAAGTTTGCTGACAACACAACATTGGTAGGCCTGATCACTGACAACGATGAGAAAGCCTTTAGGGAGGAGGTCAGAGACCTGGTCGGATGGTGCCAGAATAACAACCTATCCCTCAACGTAACCAAGACCAAGGAAATCGTTGTGGACTACAGGAAAAGGAGCACCTAGCACTTCCCCATTCTCATCGACGGGGCTGTAGTGGAGCAGGTTGAGAGCTTCAAATTCCTTGGTGTCCACATCAACAAACTAGAATGGTCCAATCACACCAAGACAGTCGTGAAGAGGGCACGACAAAGCCTATTCCCCCTCAGGAAACTAAAAAGATTTGGCATGGGTCCTGAGATCCTCAAAAGGTTCCACAGCTGCAACATCTGACCGGTTGCGTCACTGCCTGGTACAGCATTTGTTTGGCCTCCGACCGCAAGGCACTTCAGAGGGTAGTGCGTACGGCCCAGTACATCACTGGGGCAAAGCAGCCTGCCGTCCAGGACCTCTACACCAGGCAGTGTCAGAGGAAGGCCCTGAAAATTGTCAAAGACTTTAGCCAGCCACCCCAGTCATAGACTGTTCTCTCTACTACCGCATGGCAAGCGGTAACGGAGTGCCAAGTCTAGGACAAAAAGGCTTCTCAACAGTTTTTACCCCCAAGCCATAAGACTCCTGAACAGGTGTTGACTAGTCTAATGAGATGGTGTTGTTGGTGTTGACTAGTCTAGCTAATGTAGGGCTGTCCCTGTAAAATAAATTCAAATATTGGTCAACCGAGAGTATTCTGTTCTTTCTACCAAAATATACTTTTTTTTAAATGTAGTGGATCAGGAAACCAGTCAGTATCTGGTGTGACCACCATTTGCCTCATGCAGCGTAACACCTCGCCTTCACATAGAGTTTATCAGGATGTTGATTGTGGCCTGTGGGATATTGTCCCACTTCTCTTCAACGGTTGTCATTGTTTCTGGATATTGGCGGGGACTGGAACACGCTGCCGTACACGTCGATCCATAGCATCCCAAACATGCTCAATGGGCAACATGGAATAAGTGGGACATTTTCAGCTTCCAGGAATTGTGTACAGATCCTTGCGACATGGGGCCGAGGTGATGGTGGTGGATGAATGGCACAACACCAATATGCTGGGTCTCATCACGGTGTCTCTGTGCAGTCAAAATGCCATCGATAAAATGCAATTGTGTTCGTTGTCCGTAGCTTATCCCTGCCCATACCATCCCCCCACTACATGTGGGGCACTCTGTCAACGTTGAGAACATCAGTAAACCGCTCGCCCACAAGACACCAAACACGTTGTCTGCGGTTGTGAGGCAGGATGGACGTACTGACAAATTCTCTAAAACGATGTTGGAGGCGGCTTATGGTAGAGAAATTAACATTCAATTCTCTGGCAACAGCTCTGGTGGACATTCCTGCAGCTAGTATGCCAATTGCACGCTCCCTCATCTTGAGACATCTGTGGCATTGTGTTGAGTGACAAAACTGCACATTTTTAGAGTGGCCTTTTTATTGTCCCTAGCACAAGGTGCACCTGTGTAATGAATCATGCCTTTTAATCAGCTTCTTGATATGCCACACCTGTCAGGTGGATGGATTATCTTGGCGAAGGAGAAATGCTCACTAACAGGGATGTAAACAAATTTGTGCACACAATTTGAGAGAAGTAAGGTTGCGTATGAAACATTTCTGGGGCCTTTTTTTGTCCAGTGTAATACCAGAACCTCATCTAATGAAACACATTCTAAATCCTTTGTTAAAACATAGCAAATATTTATTTATTGCCTAATTTGTGAAATTGCTGTATCTGGCATTTTGTGACTAGACAATTTAGGCAAGGGCTGTTTCCTCGTCTCCTCACTCCACTGCTGTCTCCGTCGCATTGTTCTCAACACCAATATGCTGGTTAACTCTGGTTTTATCCACATAGCAACATGGTCCAGGAAAAGGCACCAATTCAACAGCGCACTGATGTTTCAGAACCGCGGACAGCGACCACTATCCAAGCGTATTTGTTATAAAATAATATTTTTATTAGTGTTGCACCATTGTTCTTATGTAATGTAACCATATAGAATTTCAGTAGCACATGTCTTAGTGATGGACTGTTCCACGGCCACCACAAGGGATCAGTCCAATCAGACAGGCGCCAATCAGATGTACAATTAAAAAATATATATAATATTGCGACTGACTGCTCAACTAAAGAAATATTGGTCGACCAACAGCATTTTGACCAAACAATCGACCAGTCTAAATGGGATCAACCCTAAACTAGTGAGATTGTGTCGTTGGTGTTGCCTAGTCAAGCGAATGCGATGGTGTTGTCTAGTCTAATGAAATGGTGTTCTGTCATTCCCCAGTATGAGGCCAAGACACGTCTGGAGGGCCTGTCTGGCAACACGTCCATCAGCTCTGCTGACCTGTTTGGGGACGGGAGTGACCGTGACACAGGTAAGGGTTAATGTTGTGTGTGTGTTTGATCTCTCTCTGTCTCTGTAGGGGCAGCAAGTTATGAGAGTGTGTTTGAGTATTTGTTAATGTTTGTTTGTGATAAAATCATTTATATGTTTATAGATAATGATTAAATATTTCTACCCTGAAACGTAACCATTAGAGAGTATAGTTTATGTAGCATGGATAAGGAATAATTAAAGTATTAAACATAAGTCCAACTAGGTTGGACTGGGAGGGAGAGAAATGTGTGTGTGTGTATATGTGTGTGTGTGTGTGCCTAAGAAAATACCGAAGAACAATTACACTGTGTTTGAACCGACCTGGCTAGAACTCTGAGGAATTTATGAGGACAGGGAGTACTTCTCAAGGTCTCCCTAATCTGGAGGGAATGGAACTGTTGTCTGGGTAGTGATACACAGTGGTGAGAACTATGGATAAACTTATGAGGACAGGGAGTACTTCTCAAGGTCTCCCTAATCTGGGGGGAATGGAACTGTTGGCTGGGTAGTGATACACAGTGGTGAGAACTATGGATAAACTTATGAGGACAGGGAGTACTTCTCAAGGTCTCCCTAATCTGGGGGAATGGAACTGTCGGCTGGGTAGTGATACACAGTGGTGAGAACTATGGATAAACTTATGAGGACAGGGAGTACTTCTCAAGGTCTCCCTAATCTGGTGGGGAATGGAACTGTCGGCTGGGTAGTGATACACAGTGGTGAGAACTATGGATAAACTTATGAGGACAGGGAGTACTTCTCAAGGTCTCCCTAATCTGGGGGGAATGGAACTGTCGGCTGGGTAGTGATACACAGTGGTGAGAACTATGGATAAACTTATGAGGACAGGGAGTACTTCTCAAGGTCTCCCTAATCTGGGGGGAATGGAACTGTCGGCTGGGTAGTGATACACAGTGGTGAGAACTACGGAGAAGGATAAAACTCACCTACTGTTTGTGTGTATGTATGTGCGTAGGATATCTACTGTTTGTGTGAAAGTATGTGCGTAAGTAAAGAGCAAGTATAAAATGGATGTTTTTGTGTAATGGACTGGAGAACGTTCCCGTGAATAAACATTTTGACTATTGTAAGTTGGGACTCTTGTCTGTTTCATTCAACCAGAATCTTACAAACTCTGGGTTGCAGAATGAGTAGATTAATTGAAGTTTATGAACATTGATAACAAAATTCTCATAACAGTTTGATCTCCGTCTCTGTAGGGGCAGCAGGTTATGAGAGTGTGCTGCCGACGGGGCCAGACATTGCTCAGTTCAAACAGGGGGTGAAGACTGTGGCGGGCAAGATGGCCGTGCTGGCCAACGGCGTCATGAACACCATACAGGTGACAGGACCAGAGACACCTCAACACAATACAATTACACATACAGAGAAACTCTACGGGACCAGAGACACCTCAACACAATACAATTACACATACAGAGAAACTCTACGGGACCAGAGACACCTCAACACAATACAATTACACATACAGAGAAACTCTACAGGACCAGAGACACCTCAACACAATACAATTACACATACAGAGAAACTCTACAGGATCAGAGACACCTCAACACAATACAATACAATTACACATACAGAGCAACTCTACGGGACCAGAGACACCTCAACACAATACAATTACACATACAGAGAAACTCTACGGGACCAGAGACACCTCAACACAATACAATTACACATACAGAGAAACTCTACGGGACCAGAGACACCTCAACACAATACAATTACATACAGAGAAATACAGAGAAACACTACGGGACCAGAGACACCTCAACACAATACAATTACACATACAGAGAAATACAATTACACATACAGAGAAACTCTACAGGACCAGAGACACCTCAACACAATACAATTACACATACAGAGAAACTCTACGGGACCAGAGACACCTCAACACAATACAATTACACATACAGAGAAACTCTACAGGATCAGCGACACCTCAACACAATACAATTACACATACAGAGAAACTCTACAGGACCAGAGACACCTCAACACAATACAATTACACATACAGAGAAACTCTACAGGACCAGAGACACCTCAACACAATACAATTACACATACAGAGAAACTCTACGGGACCAGAGACACCTCAACACAATACAATTACACATACAGAGAAACTCTACGGGACCAGAGACACCTCAACACAATACAATTACACATACAGAGAAACTCTACAGGACCAGAGACATACAGAGAAACTCTACAGGACCAGAGACACCTCAACACAATACAATTACACATACAGAGAAACTCTACAGGACCAGAGACACCTCAACACAATACAATTACACATACATACAGAGAAACTCTACAGAGGACCAGAGACACCTCAACACAATACAATTACACATACAGAGAAACTCTACGGGACCAGAGACACCTCAACACAATACAATTACACATACAGAGAAACTCTACGGGACCAGAGACACCTCAACACAATACAATTACACATACAGAGAAACTCTACGGGACCAGAGACACCTCAACACAATACAATTACACATACAGAGAAACTCTACAGGACCAGAGACACCTCAACACAATACAATTACACATACAGAGAAACTCTACGGGACCAGAGACACCTCAACACAATACAATTACACATACAGAGAAACTCTACGGGACCAGAATACAATTCTACAGGACCAGAGACACCTCAACACAATACAATTACACATACAGAGAAACTCTACGGGACCAGAGACACCTCAACACACAATACAATTACACATACAGAGAAACTCTACGGGACCAGAGACACCTCAACACAATACAATTACACATACAGAGAAACTCTACGGGACCAGAGACACCTCAACACAATACAATTACACATACAGAGAAACTCTACGGGACCAGAGACACCTCAACACAATACAATTACACATACAGAGAAACTCTACGGGACCAGAGACACCTCAACACAATACAATTACACATACAGAGAAACATACGGGACCAGAGACACCTCAAATACCACGGGACCAGAGACACCTCAACACAATACAATTACACATACAGAGAAACTCTACGGGACCAGAGACACCTCAACACAATACAATTACACATACAGAGAAACTCTACGGGACCAGAAACTCATACAGAGAAACGGGACCAGAGACACCTCAACACAATACAATTACACATACAGAGAAACTCTACGGGACCAGAGACACCTCAACACAATACAATTACACATACAGAGAAACTCTACGGGACCAGAGACACCTCAACACAATACAATTACACATACAGAGAAACTCTACGGGACCAGAGACACACAATCAACACAATACAATTACACATACAGAGAAACTCTACAGGACCAGAGACACCTCAACACAATACAATTACACATACAGAGAAACTCTACGGGACCAGAGACACCTCAACACAATACAATTACACATACAGAGAAACTCTACGGGACCAGAGACACCTTACACATACAACTCTACGGGACAATACAATTACACATACAGAGAAACTCTACGGGACCAGAGACACCTCAACACAATACAATTACACATACAGAGAAACTCTACGGGACCAGAGACACCTCAACACAATACAATTACACATACAGAGAAACTCTACAGGACCAGAGACACCTCAACACAATACAATTACACATACAGAGAAACTCTAC
Source organism: Oncorhynchus tshawytscha (assembly GCF_018296145.1). NCBI lineage: Eukaryota > Metazoa > Chordata > Actinopteri > Salmoniformes > Salmonidae > Oncorhynchus > Oncorhynchus tshawytscha. The sequence goes on from NW_024609761.1 coordinate 129,166, forward strand.
GGGACCAGAGACACCTCAACACAATACAATTACACATACAGAGAAACTCTACGGGACCAGAGACACCTCAACACAATACAATTACACATACAGAGAAACTCTACAGGACCAGAGACACCTCAACACAATACAATTACACATACAGAGACGGGACCAGAGACACCTCAACACAATACAATTACACATACAGAGAAACTCTAGGACCAGAGACACCTCAACACAATACAATTACACATACAGAGAAACTACAGGACCAGAGACACCTCAACACAATACAATTACACATACAGAGAAACTCTACAGGACCAGAGACACCTCAACACAATACAATTACACATACAGAGAAACTCTACGGGACCAGAGACACCTCAACACAATACAATTACACATACAGAGAAACTCTACAGGACCAGAGACACCTCAACACAATACAATTACACATACAGAGAAACTCTACAGGACCAGAGACACCTCAACACAATACAATTACACATACAGAGAAACTCTACAGGACCAGAGACACCTCAACACAATACAATTACACATACAGAGAAACTCTACAGGACCAGAGACACCTCAACACAATACAATTACACATACAGAGAAACTCTACAGGACCAGAGACACCTCAACACAATACAATTACACATACAGAGAAACTCTACGGGACCAGAGACACCTCAACACAATACAATTACACATACAGAGAAACTCTATTGTCCTGTCTAGTAGGACACACAACGGAAAAGGGAAATTGAGCATTTGTATTGAACAAGTCCAGGTGGTCTCTTCCTGTTTGTCAGTTTTCTTCAGTTTGGTTCTCCAGTATTGGTAGGAAAACATCACGAGATGGATCTTAGTGTGCTGACCCAGCCTCTTGTGTTTGTGTTAGGATCGCTATGGCGCCTACTGAAGAGACCAGGACGACCAACACCCAGCTGCAGGGGGAGAGGGAGCCATGACGTCATACTGACAGAGAGTGGAGGGGAGGGGGGGGGACAGAGCACATCACTACTGACTGGTATCTGTAGTGAGAGAAGGGAAGAGAGATTGCATGACTGTGTCTGTCCATCCACCTTTTAGAGTGAGACAAAGTTTTATTTTCAGCGAAGAAAGCTCTGGAAGGTGTAAAGTTTTAGTTTTTTTCTGTTCTAACTAGTCTTGTTTTCTATACTGTTTTGGTCTCTGATTTCAAACAAAATATGAATGATATAAAGTATTCTCTAAGAATGATGTGATAACCAATCCTCTCTGTTGAACTATGCTTTTTGACATTGTTTTTACTGTGTGTTTTCAACCGTCTCTCGCTATTTTAACAGCCAGAGCCGTTTAACCATTCAGCATTAACATCATCAAAGGGAAGCAGTTGTCCAGTACGGTTGATTATCTCTTTTCATTTTAGTTACCATGACAACGGATGACATTCTCTGGTCTGAATGGAGTCGCGTTAATCACACAAAGTTCCATTGTAAGAATGTTTTAACTGAACTCCACACAGCATGAATCAAAACACAACACCTCCACTCTCTGACTGAGTGACGCAATCTACCAAGGTCAGGAGATGGACGGGGAACGGAGGGGGGGTTATATTTTAGAAACGTAATGACCTAGCCCATCTTGCAGTGCAATATGAGTTCTTCACCAGGGTCTGAAAGGTTTTCAGTTGGGTCATGAAGAAAGGTTGGCTTTCAGCCTTTTTCAATGGAAAGAGTTCAGTGTGTGTTTCTTAGGAATGATCGGGTGCTTTGACTGAATGGTCGATGCTGGTAAGAATGTGGATGGTGGTCTCCTTCAGTCCATGCGTGACCAGTCACTGGGTTTACAGAATCACACCACATAAACTTTGGGAAGCCATATTAACCTCTAATGTTGAGAAACACACTTGTATAGAATACATGAAGACCTGGATCTGAGTTCACACGGTCTTTTGTTTCTACCCTAAGATAAGTTACTTAGACATGGGAGGGAATGCAACTCAGCTGTGTTTCTGCATAGTGCTCTTTTCTATTGAGTTTCTGTTCTAAATGGGAGTTTGATCCCTCATTCTGTTCTAAATGGGAGTTTGATCCCTCATTCTGTTCTAAATGGGTGTTTGATCCCTCATTCTGTTCTAAATGGGTGTTTGATCCCTCATTCTGTTCTAAATGGGTGTTTGATCCCTCATTCTGTTCTAAATGGGTGTTTGATCCCTCATTCTGTTCTAAATGGGTGTTTGATCCCTCATTCTGTTCTAAATGGGTGTTTGATCCCTCATTCTGTTCTAAATGGGTGTTTGATCCCTCATTCTGTTCTAAATGGGAGTTTGATCCCTCATTCTGTTCTAAATGGGTGTTTGATCTAAATGGGAGTTTGATCCCTCATTCTGTTCTAAATGGGAGTTTGATCCCTCATTCTGTTCTCATTCTGTACTAAATGGGAGTTTGATCCCTCATTCTGTTCTAAATGGGAGTTTGATCCCTCATTCTGTTCTAAATGGGAGTTTGATCCCTCATTCTGTTCTAAATGGGAGTTTGATCCCTCATTCTGTTCTAAATGGGAGTTTGATCCCTCATTCTGTACTAAATGGGAGTTTGATCCCTCATTCTGTACTAAATGGGAGTTTGATCCCTCATTCTGTTCTAAATGGGAGTTTGATCTCTCATTCTGTTCTAAATGGGAGTTTGATCCCTCATTCTGTACCGTCTTGTTGAATGGCAAGAGCAATGACTAATGGAAGACGTGCTCATCAGATTGTTGTGAAACCTGTGACTGGACAGAGCCTGGCTGTCACTCGGTCCCTCGTCGTTTGATGTTTATTTCTGGTGACCTGCCTATGAAAATGAGAGACCGGGTAAGAGGAGCCTACCACCGTTGGTCAAATGAGGTGTAACGTCAAGAACAGGGCCACCTCAGTACTATTTGAGATGGTCCGGTCACGAATGTCTTATGTGGCAAAGAAAATATATGAATGGATGTTACAGGTAGAAATGCTACATAATACACACAGAGGTGATGTGATTACCTCTTGTTCCTGACTGGTGTATGTTCTACACAATACATTTCTATCTGATATCTCATCACGAACAGACAGGGTGTCTGGTATCACAGAGCCTGGAAGGTGGAATTGCATTATAACAACGGTTGGTGTTCCAGGTTGTCTCTTTTGCAGTTGCGCTGTGTATCTCAGAAGATTGATATATATAGATTGACAATTGTTCTGCAACTACAAAAAAAGATGACCTTGAATGTCACCATTGGCAGTAGTAGCGGGGGTTGATCTAGCACCTTCCATAGCTCTAGATATGCACTTGGTTCAAAGGCATTTATTAACACAATTGTCTGTTTTGTATGGAGGTCCCTTTCCATTTCATGGTTTCTGTCTATTTTATTGGTGCTTGCTGAGATGATCATTACAGAGTTGAGGCTCTCATTCCCGGGCTGCATCGCAGCAGTAATGGACTGGAGAAGGTTACTCCCTCGTGGACAGTCCCCTTAGTTTGATATACACCACAGGAGGTTGGTGGCACCTTAATCGGGGAGGACAGGCTTGTGGTAATGACTGGAGCGGCATCAAACACCTGGAAACCATGTGAAACCATTCATTCCATTCGCTCTGACCATTATGAGCCGTCCTCCTCTCAGCAGCCTCCACTGATGGACATGTTAGATGGTTGTCTATTGACGGGGAAAGGATTCTCAAAAGGCACCTCCTGCTTCTCTAACAGCCGTGTGTTAGTTGGGGTCAGTGTTTTTACGGTAAGCCCCTAACTTGATCCTGGGGCCCCGTTTTGGTTTTTGCCCTAACGCTACACAGCTGATTTAAAAATATTCAAAGCTTGACGAGTGTTTTTATTATCAGCTGTGTAGTGCAAGGGCAAAAAAAACAAACGTGCACGGGCAGGACTGAGTTTGGGTTTGAGTGTGTTCACCCATGGCTGTCACCATGGGGATGGGTTTGAGTGTGTTCACCCATGACTGTAACCATGGGGATGGTTTTGAGTGTGTTCACCCATGACTGTCACCATGGGGATGGGTTCGAGTGTGTTCACCCATGACTGTAACCATGGGGATGGTTTTGAGTGTGTTCACCCATGACTGTAACCATGGGGATGGTTTTGAGTGTGTTCACCCATGACTGTAACCATGGGGATGGTTTTGAGTGTGTTCACCCATGACTGTAACCATGGGGATGGTTTTGAGTGTGTTCACCCATGACTGTAACCATGGGGATGGTTTTGAGTGTGTTCACCCATGACTGTCACCATGGGGATGGGGTTGAGTGTGTTCACCCATGACTGTCACCATGGGGATGGGGTTGAGTGTGTTCACCCATGACTGTCACCATGGGGATGGGTTTGAGTGTGTTCGCCCATGACTGTCACCATGGGGATGGGTTTGAGTGTGTTCGCCCATGGCTGTCACCATGGGGATGGGGTTGAGTGTGTTCACTCATGGCTGTCACCATGGGGATGGGTTTGAGTGTGTTCACTCATGGCTGTCACCATGGGGATGGGTTTGAGTGTGTTCACTCATGGCTGTCACCATGGGGATGGGTTTGAGTGTGTTCACTCATGGCTGTCACCATGGGGATGGGTTTGAGTGTGTTCACTCATGGCTGTCACCATGGGGATGGGTTTGAGTGTGTTCACCCATGACTGTCACCATGGGTTTGAGTGTGTTCACTCATGGCTGTCACCATGGGGATGGGTTTGAGTATGTTCACTCATGGCTATCACCATGGGGATGGGTTTGAGTGTGTTCACCCATGACTGTCACCATGGGGATGGGTTTGAGTGTGTGCCATCATGTGGCCTGGTCTGTCCCCCTGGATGTCCCACTAGTGATGAAGAATGGCTATCCCAATGACCCATCAAGTTATTTATTGTAGGCTACAAAAAGTTAGATTTGTGTCAATAAAGATTGAAATCCATCACCGTGGTTGCTGACTTAAGTTCATGGGCTGTGTTTACTAATGCTGCCCAATTTTTATCTTTTGCAGAGCTGATCTCATTGGTCAAAAACAAAATCAGATTTGTACTGTGTGTGTAAATGCAGCCGTAGTAGCACGTTATGAAAACCTACCTAAGATAAACACAATGACTGGGTGGTACCAGATTATTATTCTGCCGATTTATTGAACACATTTGTAGGCTTCATAAATTTAAAAAACATTCGCATAATTTCCAATAAGTACATTAGACCTTTCTTTTTTCCTCTGGTAAGTGAACTTTTGAAAGGCACTCAGAGCCACAACATTCCACTTCTCCCAATCATCTTCAACTATTTTTTTCACACAGGGAAAACTACCTGGTTTCAATGTATTTCCAGATGGTTGTTTTCAAGTACTCTGGATAAACTACAAAAATCGATTCTTAATTCTCAACCCCAATTAAGTAACAATTAGATGGGACGGCAGGTCGTCTAGTGGTTAGAGTGTTGGGCCAGTAACCGAAAGGTTGCTGGATCTAATCCCCGAGCTGACAAGGTAAAAATATGTTGTTCTGCCCCTGAACAAGGCAGTTAACCCACTGTTCCTAGGCCATCATTGTAAATAAGAATTTGTTCTTAACTGACTTTCCCAGTTTAAAAAAAAAGTACATCAATTAGGTATTTAATATCAATAATTTAGAATACAGCATATTTAATATACAAAAGTTAGATTTCATATCATGGTCACATACATTGGCACAGTGGGAAGAAAAGCAAATGAACAATCTGACAAACAGAAGGGCCCAATTCTCTCCTTCCTCCAATACGAGTCGAAAGGAAGTGACTAGTATACGAAATATGGTGGAAACTCCCACGAGCCCATGCCAAATGCCAATCTGCGAAGGAGTGAACAAGGGCACACTTTGGGAGAAAGGAGATATTGGGACAGCCCCATAGAGAGAACGTCAACCAGCCTCAAAGTCATTCGCTGTAATGCCGTAGGACCAACTGCACAGAACCCATCAGGGCTGTAGTGGGTTGTTTAACTGGAGACATTTAGGAGGGATTGTTCCCAGTGACAGACGGCAAAACTGACTGACAAGATGGTGATCATCCCCAGCGGTGCCACAGATATCTCCTACCACTCGGGTCAATAACACCACTGGGTAATATACAGTTTACAAAAGGAGAAAACTAAATCACACAATCAGCATCAATTCATCATAATCACTGGTTCAAGATCAGTCTGATGGAAGATATGACGGAAATCACTCAAATTATAAAAAATAAAGAACAAGGTGGGAATGGCATGCCCTAGCAACAGAACGGAAGGATCCGTAAGGTACTCTGGCATGCCCTAGCAACAGAACGGAAGGATCCGTAAGGTACTCTGGCATGCCCTAGCAACAGAACGGAAGGATCCGTAAGGTACTCTGGCATGCCCTAGCAACAGAACGGAAGGATCCGTAAGGTACTCTGGCATGCCCTAGCAACAGAACGGAAGGATCCGTAAGGTACTCTGGCATGCCCTAGCAACAGAACGGAAGGATCCGTACTCTGGCATGCCCTAGCAACAGAACGGAAGGATCCGTAAGGTACTCTGGCATGCCCTAGCAACAGAACGGAAGGATCCGTAAGGTACTCTGGCATGCCCTAGCAACAGAACGAAAGGATCCATAAGGTACTCTGGAATGCCCTAGCAACAGAACGAAAGGATCCGTAAGGTACTCTGGAATGCCCTAGCAACAGAACTGCATGTTGGATCTGATGTGAGGGTCCCCAGTTGAAATACAGCAGATTAACCAGCACAGGTTTCCAGTGAGTCTGTGGGGGACTTGAGTCCCTGTGTGTCTCTGGCTCTGTATTTTACTGATTCTCCCTCTTTAGTGTCGATCCCTATCCAGCTGGCCAGGAGACCTTCAACCACCTCTTGCCCTCAGCCCCAGTTATAGAAGTAGATCTTCTGCCAGACAGGTAGGTAATCCATTAGAGGGCCTGGAAGGACAAGTGGAGGATAAGGTTAAGCCAATCAGGACAATGAACACATTGACTGGCAGAATTTGGACGCCACAGTGCATGTCAGCCGACAGTAGACCACCAACAGAAAGGTAAACAACGGAACAAATACATCCCACGCCATTTTCAGAGACTTGGTTTCTATAAAAAGAAAACACTTACGAGCAACCAGTCCGACGCCGGGAACGTTGTCTGCCAGAAATCGGAGTAGGAACAGGATCTTTGTCCTACGTGAAACAAAATCGAAAGGTTTAAAAAGCAGCACACGTGATAGAAAATATGCCATGTTTCAATGGTCATTATGGTAACGAATTTCTCTAGACAGAGAATCTGTTGGTTTTGATTTGACTTGCTCAGAATGCATTTTATTCAGGGGAACCCATTAAGACCAGAGTCTAGTTTACAATGGTGCCCCGAGGACAACAATACAACAAATACAAATGACAATCAACACTACAGCTTCAAACGCCACAAATACTGTACAATCATTTACATTACATCCAAACAGTTACAATTCATTACATTTCTTCAACATTAAAGTCCTAAACTGCCCTATAGGCACCAGACAGTTGAGATGTAGGGAGTTTTGTAGGCTATAAGCCCAGATATTTATAGGTGGAAACATGCTTGATGAAAGAACCATCCAATGCATAAATGTGTAAACCATCAAATATATCTACGAGAATTATACTACAGCATACATTTATTTTTCTGTTGTAGTTCTGATTCTACTTACTCAGAGAATCTGTTGTAGTTCTGATTCTACTTACTCAGAGAATCTGTTGTAGTTCTGATTCTACTCACTCAGAGAATCTGTTGTAGTTCTGATTCTACTCACTCAGAGAATCTGTTGTAGTTCTGATTCTACTCACTCAGAGAATCTGTTGTAGTTCTGATTCTACTCACTCAGAGAATCTGTTGTAGTTCTGATTCTACTCACTCAGAGAATCTGTTGTAGATCTGATTCTACTCACTCAGAGAATCTGTTGTAGATCTGATTCTACTCACTCAGAGAATCTGTTGTAGTTCTGATTCTACTCACTCAGAGAATCTGTTGTAGTTCTGATTCTACTCACTCAGAGAATCTGTTGTAGTTCTGATTCTACTCACTCAGAGAATCTGTTGTAGTTCTGATTCTACTCACTCAGAGAATCTGTTGTAGTTCTGATTCTACTCACTCAGAGAATCTGTTGTAGAAAGGGGAGCGGAGCAGGTAGTACAGAAGCAGAAAGGCTCTCCTCCTCACCTCCGCCCTCTCCCGCCGGTTCAGAGATTTAGTGTCACTCAGCAAACCAAAACTGTGGAGAGAACAGACCGGGGTTAAGAGAACAGGCCGGGGGAGAGAGAGAACAGGCCGGGGGAGAGAGAGAACAGGCAGGGGGAGAGAGAGAACAGGCCGGGGGAGAGAGAGAACAGGCCGGGGGAGAGAGAGAACAGGGGGGGGAGAGAGAGAACAGGCCGGGGGAGAGAGAGAACAGGCCGGGGAGAGAGAGAACAGGCCGGGGAGTCAGAGCAAACAGGCCGGGGGAGAGAGAGAACAGGCCGGGGGGAGAGAGAGAACAGGCCGGGGGAGAGAGAGAACAGGCCGGGGAGAGAGAGAACAGGCCGGGGGAGAGAGAGAACAGGCCGGGGGAGAGAGAGAACAGGCCGGGGGAGAGAGAGAACAGACCGGGGGAAAGAGAGAACAGACCGGGGGAGAGAGAGAACAGACCAGTGGATACCTCTTTATCCCACTCATGTTTCAGTGCCTCCTTCATGACACTGCTTTTAAATGGCCTGTATAGAAGAGTATGTCTGTGGCTATTTTGTTTTAATAGTGGAACACATATCATGTGTCCAGTCAGCGTGTGTATTTATTTTGTGATTCCTCTTAGCACGTGTCAGTGTAAAGAGAAGAAAGCATGGTTACCTGGTCATTTCCATGGCTCCAGATACGAGCCATGGTTTCCAGGAGCCTCTCCCACACATTCCCAGGCAGAGCACTGTGTTTAGGAGCAGCGTTGAGGAAAAAACACACACACCCCCTCTGTGTGAGAAATCCTTGAGGTTTCATTTACCATTGATTAGGTCAAATACTGGTATACTGTATATACAGAGCAGTGATGTATTCCACTAGTAAGGGACGTGCTGTTGAGATGAACAGAATGCTTCCAGGCCATACAGAGGTATGATATGGAATCATGCAACCATTTCAGCCAATGTACTTTATAGCTGCCGTACCAGACCACAATCTATAGAGGCAGTAATCATGTGATGACATTGTGCACGTTTAATTCTCTAGTGTCCCTGTGGCAGAGTCCCAGAGTAGGAAGGATACAGTGTACCAGCGGGCGTCCGATGTACATGGACTCTGCTATGGTCTCTTGGACCCCCAGGGCAGTGGGACTAGAGGTCAGATCCTCCTCCACAGCACACCTCTTCTCCCTACTGGGGGCTGCCCACAGACGGGCCTGCACAGAGGGAGCTGAGAGAGAGAGAAGAGAGGAGAGAGCGACAGTGAGAGAGAGAGAGCGAGAGAGCGACAGTGAGAGAGAGAGAGAGAGAGAGAGAGAGCGAGAGACAGAGGAGAGAGAGAGAGACAGAGGAGAGAGAGAAGAGAGACAGGAAAGAGAGAGAGAAGAGAGAGAGGAAAGAGAGAGAGAGAGAGACAGAAGAGAGACAGAGGAGAGAGAGAGAGGAGAGAGACAGAGAGGAAAGAGACAGGGAGAGAGAGACAGAGAGAAGAGAGAGACAGAGAGGAGAGAGAGAGAGAAGAGAGACAGAGAGGAGAGAGAGAGAGGAGAGAGAGGTAAGGGACAGAGTACATTCCTGATAAATAGTAAATAGGCACGGTCCTAAATGCAAACATTGTACTGGAACATGTGTAGTCTTACCATTGCCCAACGGCCTCATCACCCTCCCTGACCGCTGGCCTACAAAGGAGCTGTCATCCTGGTGGTCATCGTGGTCCTCATCTGTAAGGAGGGAGGGGTACAGAAATATATTTATGTCCAAGTAGTAGTTCCAGGTTGTCTGGATTGTAAACTCTGAAGTATATGGTTCAGTCCTGGTGCGACCCAGGACACTGGCATATTGTTTATAGCCAATGAGGTAACAGAACAAGAAGCGGACACAAAACTGCCCCAAAGTTGTTTTGAATCAAATGAACAAAGAGTCATGTTTAAGTCATATTGTTTGGATATAGATGTCTGACAGACACCCTGCATTTTAAACCAAAAAAATGAGTTAAACATAAAATGTCTGACGTGCAAACTCTTGACTTGTGTTACCGTTGCCGAGCTGTGCCTCCCTGTCCAGTGGGGTAATAGGAGGGGAAGTCTGCATGCCAGATTTGTACCAGAAGAGCAGTAGAAAGCGCAAGACGGCTCTGGAGAAATGTTGGACAGAGAGAAAGAACAGAGAGGGGAGTGAGGTGGAAGGAGAAATGGAATGTAACACCATGCAACATAACATCCCAGTAACCATGACGTTTTTCAACAATCAGAGACAATCTAAAGAAAAGCACAGGTTATAATATTAGACCGACAGGCTGACATTGTCTTTACTAATCCATGTATCACTGCATATCTCATTGTCTTTACTAATCCATGTATCCCTGCATATCTCATTGTCTTTACTAATCCATGTATCCCTGCATATCTCATTGTCTTTACTAATCCATGTATCCCTGCATATCTCATTGTCTTTACTAATCCATGTATCCCTGCATATCTCATTGTCTTTACTAATCCATGTATCCCTGCATATCTCATTGTCTTTACTAATCCATGTATCCCTGCATATCTCATTGTCTTTACTAATCCATGTATCACTGCATATCTCATTGTCTTTACTAATCCATGTATCCCTGCATATCTCATTGTCTTTACTAATCCATGTATCACTGCATATCTCATTGTCTTTACTAATCCATGTATCCCTGCATATCTCATTGTCTTTACTAATCCATGTATCCCTGCATATCTCATTGTCTTTACTAATCCATGTATCCCTGCATATCTCAGTCTTTACTAATCCATGTATCCCTGCATATCTCATTGTCTTTACTAATCCATGTATCCCTGCATATCTCATTGTCTTTACTAATCCATGTATCACTGCATATCTCATTGTCTTTACTAATCCATGTATCACTGCATATCTCATTGTCTTTACTAATCCATGTATCCCTGCATATCTCATTGTCTTTACTAATCCATGTATCCCTGCATATCTCATTGTCTTTACTAATCCATGTATCCCTGCATATCTCATTGTCTTTACTAATCCATGTATCCCTGCATATCTCATTGTCTTTACTAATCCATGTATCCCTGCATATCTCATTGTCTTTACTAATCCATGTATCCCTGCATATCTCATTGTCTTTACTAATCCATGTATCCCTGCATATCTCATTGTCTTTACTAATCCATGTATCCCTGCATATTTGTTTTACTTTGTGCACTATACAGCATGTTGTAGATCGATCAAAAGGGATGAAGTTAAAGCGTTGGTTAGATATCGCTCCACGAGGGGCTCCTTCATTCCTTACTTAGTGATCTGGATGAGCACTATGACCAGCCAGCGACCTCCCTCCCCCCACAGCTTGGTGGCCCCCATCTCCAGGAACACCTCCATGTACTCCACCACTGACAGCCAGGTGAGAAGCCTCTGCTGAGAGAGAGACTGAACAAACAACCACACACACGGTCAGGGATTTGCAGTCAGTTCCGATAGCACAGCCCTGTTTCTGAGTGTTTTCTCCCATTTTGTGCCTAATGAACACAACCCAGCACATATTTAGACTAATGTGATTGACCAGGTGGAGTTGGACCTCACCATGGGTAGGTTAGACTAATGTGGACCTCACCATGGGTAGGTTAGACTAATGTGGACCTCACCATGGGTAGGTTAGACTAATGTGGACCTCACCATGGGTAGGTTAGACTAATGTGGACCTCACCATGGGTAGGTTAGACTAATGTGGACCTCACCATGGGTAGGTAAGACTATTGTGGACCTCACCATGGGTAGGTAAGACTATTGTGGACCTCACCATGGGTAGGTTAGACTAATGTGGACCTCACCATGGGTAGGTAAGACTATTGTGGACCTCACCATGGGTAGGTTAGACTAATGTGGACCTCACCATGGGTAGGTTAGACTATTGTGGACCTCACCATGGGTAGGTTAGACCTCACCATGGGTGAGGTTGGACCTCACCATGGGTAGGTTAGACTATTGTGGACCTCACCATGGGTAAGGTTAGACTAATGTGGACCTCACCATGGGTAGGAAGACTATTGTGGACCTCACCATGGGTAAGGTTAGACTATTGTGATTGACCTGACCATGGGTAAGGTTAGACTATTGTGATTGACCTCGCCATGGGTAAGGTTAGACCAATGTGATTGACCTCACCATGGGTAAGGTTAGAACATTGTGATTGACCTCACCATGGGTAAGGTTAGAACAATGTGATTGACCTCACCATGGGTAAGGTTAGAACAATGTGATTGACCTCACCATGGGTAAGGTTAGACCAATGTGATTGACCTCACCATGGGTAGGGGTCGACACAGCCCTTTACGCAGAATGCCATCATTAAGCAGCACCAGCAGGTTGGAGGCAGAGTACACTGCAAAAACACACACAACAACAAACTGATCCAACAGTTGAAGTTCCTGAATGCTTCTGGTTCATGGTTCTACTGCGGTCAATAAAACATTAACTGTGAGGTAAAGTGAGGTGCTAACCTACCCAATTCAGAGATTTCATGGGAGTCAGTGAAACGCCCTGTGAAATAGACACAAAAACACTTGAGGACTGATGGTATGTCAAACTTGTAATGTTGTTTCAACAGAGAACCAATCAAAGAACTTGGCTAGATATGTCAGATAATAATTACATTTCATATGGTACCTGCCATGGGCCTTGCCAGACTCTACACGGGACTATTGACAACACTATGTGACAAATAGTTATATTTAAAGTTTGCACTCTGAATCATGCATCAGATGCTTTGCTGTGACTGTTTTTCATATGCTGAATTAGAGAATAACATTCCTTTGTTTTCATGATCAAACACGAGATTGAAGTGTTGAGAGGCACATCAGGCGATGCATGGGCAATGTTTGGGAAGAGGTGTAGGCAATTAGCTTGGCAACTTGGATACACTTTATGCTGCGCTTAGAACAGATGGGAACTCAGAAATATCCCACTTCGACTTCAGTGCGTTCAAAACAAATGGGACCTTGAAAAAAACTACTTCCGACTTGAAATACATTTTTGAACGGTCATCCAAACCGGGGAAATCAGGCCTCTTTCTGTAGCTCCGACTTTCCGACAAAAAAATATCACTGACGTCATGATTTGACCTCGTATTTTTCCCAGTTCCCAGATGTTTCTGAACGCAGCAAGCCACTCGCTCTGGCTCTCACTTTTAAACTCACCTGAAATGAGGTACGACAGCGTTCTTACGGTGCTCTCCAGTTGTCCAGTCGCTGCAGGGTTCTTCGTAACGTACTCCCGATACCGCTCGTAGAGCCGGGTCAGTTTCTCGGTGTACAGTTTAGACATTGCACTAAACTACTAAATCAAAACATGTACTGAAACGATCACCTATACATTATACTTCCGCAACTGAAGTCTGCTTCCTGTGACGAAAAACACCGGAAGTAACTTTTTCGTATTATGTTAGAAGAAACGTAGCAGGTTATTGAGACTATGGTTAATGTTTGGAAAACGGTTAGGGCACATATCTGAATAAGATTGTATCTGTGGTTATATCTGTGGTTAGGGTTGGCGAAAATAGTCTAATAACCTGCTACGATAATCACTTCCGGTCGTAGCTTTATCGAAGGAGCGTGCCTCCCACAATGCAGGTGACTGCATGGTGCAGTTGTTGAGAAGCGACTTCATAAATAAAAACGGCATGACCATTGATCACATGATTTTTGTAAAGTTAATGCAGTCCACATGTAGTTGCAATTTGGTCAAATTTTGGCCCCCAAAAAAGTGTGATGCATTCATGTTTTTGCCAGAAGTAGGGATGGCAGCCACCACTACACAACACAACACTAAACAATACATTAATTGCACTATAACGGTGCCAACAAACTGTTAGGGCCTACATAAATCTGTCCCAACAGCAGTCCCAACACCTTACCACTGCTACAACTGGCTATCAGCAGAGCCTTGTCTGGCAGCAAAACAGTTAATTCAGTCTCATTTACTGCCTTTAAAAAAAAACAGCTGATATGGCTGACTTGCTTAAACAAAGGTGGTTTCTACTGACAATTGAGATGTACAAACTATGTCATAAAGGAACGACAAGCGGATAAGAGACAATCCGTAATTTCGATTAAGACATTAATGAGCGAGCTAGGACGGACGTAGTCAATATAACAATTTGTTCAGTACTTTTGAAATGTACAGCAACAGAATTCAGAACATGGGCCATTCTTACAGTGTTCTCTCTGTACACCAAGTCAGAATTGTAGGATAAATAAAGGGGGCATATAAGCAGACAATGAAAGCTCTTACAATATTCAATGATTACAGTTCTAAAAAACAGGTTATAGGCTACATGTGCACCACCAAGTCAGAACAGTAGGAGAAAGTAAGAGGTGAAAATAGACCAAATTATTAGGGTGAGGCACATAGGCAACTAACAGCTTACTACACAACATACATCACATGCTGACATAATGATTATATCTGAATCCTGGCTGTGTGTCTCTGTTCCAGACTCAGATGTTCTGTTAGCTGGGTATAATGTCTACAGAGTGGATGGAGGAGGGGGTATTGCCATATATGTTAAATGCAACCTAGATGTCACTGTGTCCATTTCAACTTCTGTTCTGAAACAGTATGAATGCTTAGTTCTAAATGTGGTCCTTGGTCATAATGCACTATTAACGCTAGCGGGAGTTTATCGCCCACCCTCAGATCCGGTATCTGCACTAAGCAAATTGTTTGAGTTAATGTCTAATTATGTAAACTCTGAATTATTGATTATCGGAGATCTCAATCTGGACTGGCTGATGCCAGCATCGTTTAAAATATTTGTAACAAACTAAATCTTACTCAACTAATAACTATACCTACCCGTCCTAATCCAAAAGACCCCCAAAAATCTACATTAATAGACCTTATCTTAACAAATACTCCTCACAAATATATAGCTAGTGGGTTATTTGCTAATGACATCAGTGACCACTGCCCTATTGCATGAGATACTAGGCTAAAAAAACCTGACCCACGTATAATTTTAAAGAGAAATTATAAACACTTCTCAGAGCAAGCCTTTATCCATGACCTTTATTATTCTGAGCTTTTATCCGTAAACTGCATAATGGACCCAGTTTTAGCGATCTCTTT
Source organism: Oncorhynchus tshawytscha (assembly GCF_018296145.1). Classification (NCBI taxonomy): domain Eukaryota; kingdom Metazoa; phylum Chordata; class Actinopteri; order Salmoniformes; family Salmonidae; genus Oncorhynchus; species Oncorhynchus tshawytscha. The sequence goes on from NW_024609761.1 coordinate 144,454, forward strand.
CTTTTCATCAATTTTTACCTTCATGGCTGACTTAGGGTAAAAAAATCGAACTAATCCTTGGTTCTCCTGTGATTTGAAAATCCTTTTTCTGCAAAAGAATAAAGCATGGGCCTTGGCGAGGAAAACTGGTGAAACAGCTGATTGGCTGCTTTTTAGGCAATTGAGAAATAAATGGACCGGAGGAATAAAAAAGGCTAAATCTAGGTATTTTCTTGAGGCTCTGACAGAGTCTGCTGGGGATCCCACTAAATTCTGGAAAACTGTCAACTCACTTAAATCAGGAAACTCCTTGACATCCCTGCCGAAGCAAATTACATCGGAATCTGGGATCATCAGTGACCGAACTGAAATTTGTGATGTTTTTAATAAGCATTTTATTTCTGCTGGTTTTCTTTTTGAAAGAAAAAATGGCCAACATGATCCTGACCGGTCTATTGTTTCAGCCCCTCTGCCTTCAGCTGATGTGGAGAACAGTAAGTCGGTTTTTAATTTTCAAAAAGTCACAGAAGATGAGGTCTTATCTGCACTATCTGCTATAGATTCTAAGAAATCATTAGGCGCTGACAATCTGGATCCATATTAACTCAAGTGTGCGGCACCTATTATTGCTGGTGTAGTGACACATATCTTTAATCAAACATTTGTCGTAGGAAAGATTCCTAAATCTTGGAAAACAGCTTTTGTTTTACCACTCCTCAAGGGAGGTGATGGTAGTGAATTGGATAATTATCAGTCCATCTTTAAGCTCTCCTGTTTGGCTAAAATTCTAGAAACACTGGTGAATAGGCAAATACAATCTTTTTTAACTGTTAACAATATTCTTTCTAGTAATCAATCTGGCTTTAGACCTAAACACAGTACTATTACGGCCACTGTACATGTTGTAAATTATATTACTAATGCCCTAGATAATAGAAAGTACTGTGCCGCCTTGTTCATAGATTTATCTAAAGCTTTTGACACTGTAGACCATGCGATAATTTTGGGTATGCTGTCGTCAATAGGACTGGGACTGGATGCCTGTCGTTGGTTTCATGACTATCTAAAGGATAGAAGTCAGGCTGTTAGAGTCGACGGCATCCAGTCAAAGCCATTGGAGTTGGTTAAAGGGGTCCCACAAGGTTCTATACTTGGTCCATTACTATTCACTCTCTACATAAACAATATCGGTATTGAGATAAGAAAGTGTCAAATTCATTTATATGCTGATGACACTGTCATGTACTCTATCGCTTCAACGGCTGACCAAGCATTATCACTATTGGAGACAGATTTTAAGATATTACAAGGGTCTTTTATACAGCTGAAACTTGCTTTAAATGCAAAGAAAACACATTTTATGATTTTTAATAGGTTCAAAAAGTTGGTTGAAAACACACTTACATTTACGAGCTTAGATGGTTCTCGAATTAATCAGGTCTCTGCATATAAATACTTAGGGATATGGTTGGATTATAAACTGTCTTTTAAAATGCATTTTGGCGAACTTTGTAAATGGCTAAAAATCAAGCTAGGCTTCCTCTATAGAAACAGGACATGCTTGTCCTCTACAAATAGAAGACAAATTGTGCAAGCTACTTTTATGTCTGTTATAGATTATGGGGATATTATTTACATGCATGCTACGGCATCAACACTTAAATCACTGGACGCTACTTATCACTGCGCACTTAGGTTTATTACGGGTGCTAGCTCCAGAACTCACCACTGTGTTTTATATCATAATGTGGGTTGAACTTCGCTGTCTGTGAGACGAGAACAACATGCTCTCGTGTTTGTCTATAAAGCACTTCTGAATGAGCTACCTTCTTATTTATCATCACTCATCAATATTAGAATTAGAATTCCTAAAACCAGGTCTCAAGCATGGATTACACTTGAGGCCCATGCAGTTTTCACAGAGTTGGGTATGAATGCCTTTTCCTGTTACGCTCCTTGCCTATGGAATAGCCTGCAGACTAAACTTAACCTTGAGACTCTTGTCCCCCTGTCGCCCATTTTAAATATTTATTGGAGCATTTTTATTTGTGTATTGCTTGTAACTGTTTTTTAAATCATTGTACCTAAACTGTATGTGTAAACATGTATACACAGGTGTTACGTACGTTGTTGGAATGAGACCAAGGCGCAGCGTGGTGAGCGTACATCTTTCTTTATTTGGATGAACACCAAAAAACAACAAAAGATAAATGAATGTTCCGCAGGCTACACAGTAACTGTACAAAAACAAGATCCCACAAACTAAGGTGGGGAAAAAGGCTGCCTAAGTATGATCCCCAATCAGAGACAACGATAGACAGCTGCCTCTGATTGGGAACCATACCCGGGCCAACAAAGAAATAGACAAACTAGAATGCCCACTCAAATCACAACCTGACCTAACCAAATATAGAAATAAAAAGGCTCTCTAAGGTCAGGGCGTGACAGCAGGGCCCAGCTGTAAAAGAGACCTTGGTCTCAGTCTGTGTTCCTTGTGGATATAAAGGTGTAATAATACACTTAGTATTACATTCTTAGCTACAGTATACATACAGTTGAAGTCGGAGGTTACATACACCTTAGCCAAATACATTATCTCAGTTTTTCACAATTCCTGACATTTAATCCTCGTAAAAATTCTCTGTCTTAGGTCAGTTAGGATCACCACTTCATTTTAAGATTGTGAAATGTCAGAATAATAGTAAAGATAATGATTTATTTCAGCTTTTATATCTTTCATCACATTCCCAGTGGGTCAGAAGTTTACATACACTCAATTAGTATTTGGTAGCATTGCCTTTAAATTGTTTAACTTGGGTCAAACGTTTCGGGTAGCCTTCCACAAGCTTCCCACAATAAGTTGGGTGAATTTTGGCCCATTCCTCCTGACCGAGCTGATGTAACTGAATCAGGTTTGTAGGCCTCCTTGCTCGCACACAGTTTCTCAGTTCTGTCCACAAACTTTCTATAGGATTGAGGTCAGGGCTTTGTGATGGCCACTCCAATAACTTGACTTTGTTGTACTTAAGCCATTTTGCCACAACTTTGGAAGCATGCTTGGGGTCATTGTCCATTTGGAAGACCCAATTGCAACCAAGCTTTAACTTCCTGACTGATGTCTTGAGATGTTGCTTCAATATTATATCCACGTAATTTTCCTGCCTCATGGTGCCATCTATTTTGTGAAGTGCACCAGTCCCTCCTGCAGCAAAGCACCCACACAACATGATGCTGCCACCCCTGTGCTTCACGGTCAGGATGGTGTTCTTCAGCTTGCAAGCCTCCCCCTTTTTCCTCCAAACATAACGATGGTCATTATGGCCAAACAGTTCTATTTTTGTTTCATCAGACCAGAGGAAATTTCTCCAAAAAGTACAATCTTTGTCCCCATGTGCAGTTGCAAAACGTAGTCTGGCTTTTTTATGGTGGTTTTGGAGCAGCAGCTTCTTCCTTGCTGAGCAGCCTTTCAGGTTATGTTGATATAGGACTAATTTTACTGTGGATATAGATACTTTTGTACCTGTTTCCTCCAGCATCTTCACAAGGTCCTTTGCTGTTGTTCTGGGATTGATTTGCACTTTTCGCACCAAAGTACGTTCATCGCAAGGAGACAGAACGCTTCTAGTTCCTGAGCGTTATGACGGCTGCGTGGTCCCATGGTATTTATACTTGAGTACTATTGTTTGTACAGATGAACATGGTACCTTCAGGCATTTGGAAATAGCTCCCAAGGATGAATCAGACTTGTGAAGGTCTACAATATTTTTTTCTGAGATCTTGGCTGATTTCTTTTTGATTTTCCCATGATGTCAAGCAAAGAGGCACTGAGTTTGAAGGTAGGCCTTGAAATACATCAATAGGCACACCTCCAATTGACTCAAATTATGTCAATTAGCCTATCAGAAGCTTCTAAAGCCATGACATGATTTTCTGGAACAGTCAACTTAGTGTATGTAAACTTCTGACCCACTGGAATTGTGATACAGTGAATTATAAGTGAAATAATCTGTCTGTAAACAATTGTTGGAAAAATGACTTGTGTCATGCACACAGTAGATGTCCTAACCGACTTGCCAAAACAATAGTTTGTTAACAAGACATTTGTGGGGTGGTTGAAAAACAAGTTTTAGTGACTCCAACCTGAGTATATGTAAACCTCCGACTTCAACTGTATCTCCCTGGCACTTGAACAGGAAGGTGGCACGGCTGTCCTCTGAGGGCACATTTTGTCTTCAAACTTTGTCAGCAAAGTCTGGCATTCTCTGGATTTATGGTGCTTTCAAAACAACTGGAAACTCAAGAAATGATCAGTGATCTTCTGGTCGTAGCTCTAGAAAGAGGCCTGAGTTCCCAATTTTCAATTCCGAGTTGGATGAAAGTTCGAAACGTATTTTCCCAGTCGTAGCTCGTTTACCCGAGGTCCCAGTTGTCTTGAACTCACTAAAGACAGTTGTTTTGAGCATGGCACAAATAATACTTAATTGACAGCATGGCCAATGTTGAATGTTAATCATTTTAAACTAGGAAAATAGACTCTTAATCTTAGACTTGGGACCACACAGCCACTCCACTGAATAGCAGGCTAATGATTGCTTTGCAATGCTTGCAGTTAGCCACTGATTCCTTCCAAATAACTCATTGTTGAATTTGCGATTTCCAACTTGCTGTGTAATGTTTATGTCCAATGGCCGATGAGCACCGATATGTTTTATCTATAATTTCTCTTCATTATTTCTCTTCATATGACAAGGATTAAAAATGATTTGCCAGTAGATTGTCAACTTGATTCATGATGTCATCATCAAGCCAAGATTTTGACATTATGATGTTGACATCAATCAAATCAATGCTACTGTAGATATAATGTAATTTGACATTTTATCTGTGGCCAATGACCTTGAGGCTTCTTGGATGGGCACTTCTAATGTAACTCTATGGCAGCACCCAAGGGGCTTGAATTTCTGAGCTCTACCCTTAGACTTGGTGGTGACGTATTGTCCCCATGGGTGACAGAGCACTGAGCCAATCACGGTGCAACACCAGCTATTTTCCGCTGGCTTGCACCACCACCACAGAAAGCACTGAGCTAGGCTGAAACACCTGCATTTTGGCGCTCCCTTACTCAAGAAAACTAAAAAGAGACTATCTTTATTAACTCAATTATATATATATATATTCTTTTTACGTTGTTTGCAAGCTGATATGTGCCACGTATTAATGCCAAAATAACATGACAATAACAATATATATTTTTTGCTGAAAATGTGGGGCTCAAAACAGGTAAGGCTCTGCCCCACCTGTCCTGAATGACGAGTCGTCAATGAATATGAACATAGTCATTCTCAACAATGATGAACTTTAACCAACTCAACACTTGTCACATGTAAGCCTACGTATGTAGGCCTACGACCTAATAGGAAACTGAAATCTGGTAGTCACGCCACTTGTGGTTGTGTAAAGTGGGAGGACTCTCATGTGGAGTTAGCTGTGTTTCGCCAATGAACTTCTGGTTGAGAAGTCAGAATAAAAGTCCACTACTGAAACTAGAGGAAAATGTACAAATTAATAAAAAACAAAGAGCGAGGTCCCCAACTGAAAAAATGTGTTATTTGATTTTTTATTAAGAATGTAATATATTTGAACAATATGGCAATCAATTCAACTTCAATGAGTTCATCATGAATAGGAAGATCTATCTATGGTCTTTATCCTATATCCTGACCCCTTCACACACACACACACACACACACACGGAGTTTGGAGGAATAGCACGGGGTCAGCGCCCCTGGAGCATTTAAGAGGTTAAGTGCCTTGCTCAAGGGCACAACAGCATAAGTTCATTAGAGCTTTTATTTTGATTCCTGAAAACAGGAAGTTCCGTTTTTGTGCTGCCGGCAAACATACTACATCCTCTAAAGATCAAAGTACAAGAACATAGGGAAATATTATGCGTGAGAAATCATTCCTAAAATGAATCACTACGAATTGCTTTGTTGAATGAAGGATTATGTTTGAGCGTCACCTTTCTTTTCCGGTGGGGCGCTCATAGTGTGAAATCAACATCTGCATCGGTAGTAACGGCAGGAACACTTTTGACGGATGTATTATGCATTTATAAGAACTCCGTCTTCAGATAAACTAAGGTAAGTGTATTTAATCTCAATACTTGACAGCCAGTGTCGGCACTATATTGTCTCATGCCGTTGTTTGTTATTTCATCCTTTATTTATCCTCGTTCCAGGTTTTCCAGGAGGCTACTGTATGCAAGAGGGTGGACCGAATTGGGTTTAGGCTTAACGTTACAGTAAGAATGTCACGAGTTAAATCAGAGTCACCGACCGCCGTTACCGATGTACATACAGGCTCAAAGATGCAGAGAGTAATTTACGTTACTTACCTCATAGCTGTCCTGGATATCACATGGATGTTTTTACAGTTTTCCATCACTCCTGTAAGTATTTGTGTTTTAATGTCTATTCTATTACCCACGTTACTAAAATGGTTGTTTTTGTTGTTGTATGATTAGCCTATATGGATAGAGATGAGAAAGAAAACAATGCAGTTTATTCCAATATTTCGATATCAGAATGGCTACAAAAGTTGGCTACGTGTGCTATGCATTCATTTGCTGTTATTCAAATGTATTGTACATATTTGCCATTTTGCTAGTAGGTTTGAACAGTTATAAATGGCCTTGGGATTGTTGACATAGGCCTACATCTAAAAATACTGTATATAGAAAAATGGTCTTACCTGGGCCTTCTTGAGGGCACCATCGTTTTTGATAGAGGATTGTGACTATGCGCATTGTAAGCGGTATATCTATGACAATCTAATATGAATGAATTACAGTGGCCATTTTAGCATGTAAATCTTGGTGGGGCAAAAAAAAGAAAGAATGTGGGTTGCATTCCAGCAAAGCCACTACACAACACTAAACAATACATCAATTACACTATAACGGTGACAAACGATGCCCACAAACTGTTAGGGTTTACATAAAGCTGTCCCAACAGCAGAGTCCCAGCACCTTACCACTGCTACACCTGGCTATCAGCGGAGCCTTGTCTGGCAGCAAAACAGTTCATTCAGCCTCATTTAATGCCTTTAAAAAAAACATAGCTGATGTCTCCCTGGAAAAGCCAGGATGACTTGCTTAAACAAATGTGGTTTCTACTGACAATTGAGATGTCTATGTCATAAGGGGACGACCAGCGAATAAGAGGCAATCCGTAATTTCGATGAAGACATTAATGAGCGAGCTAGGACGGACGTAGTCAATATAACTATTTGTTCAGCACTTTTGAAATGTACAATGACAGAATTCAGAACATGGGCCGTTCTTACAGTGTTCTCTCTGTACACCAAGTCAGAACCGTAGGATAAATAAAGGGGGCACATAATCAGACAATGAAAGCTCTTACAATGTTCAATGATTACATTTCTCAAAAACAGGTCATAGGCTACGTGTGCACCACCAAGTCAGAACAGTAGGAGAAATTAAGAGGTGAAAATAGACCAAATTATTAGGGTGAGGCACATGGGCTACTAACAACTTACTACACAACATACACTTAGTATTATTTTCTTAGCTACAGTATACACATCTCCCTGGCATATTACATCATTTATGCAGCAGCATATAAGACATTTTTTCAATCACCTTGTTGTGCTGTGCTCACTTGAACAGGAAGGTGGCGCGGCGGTCCTTCGTGGGAAAATTTTGTCATCAAAGTCTGGCATTTTCTGGATTTATGGTGCTTTCAAGACAACTGGGAACTCAAGAAAAAAAGTTTGAATCATGATGACGTCAGTGATCTTCAGGTCGTAGCTCTAGAAACAGTCCCGAGTTCCGGATTTACAACTCCGAGTTGGATGAAAGTTCAAAACGTATTTTCCCAGTCGTAGCTCGTAAATCCGAGGTCCCAGTTGTCTTGAACTCACTGAAGTCATATTTTGCAGTTCCGAGTTAACAGTTGTTTTGAGCGTGGCACAAATCATGCTTCATTGACAGCATGGCCAATGTTGAATGTTTATCATTTTAAACTAGGAAAAGAGACCTTTAATCTTAGACTTGAGACCACACAGCCACGCCACTGAATAGCAGGCTAATGATTGCTTTGCAATGCTTGCAGTTAGCCACTGATTGCTTCCAAACAAGTCATTGTTGAGTTTGCGGCAATCCCGGCTCAACGCTCCGTATTTTCCGCTTGCCCCACCACCACAGAAAGCACAGAGCTAGGCTGAAACATCTGCATTTTGGAGCTGCCTTACTCAAGAAAACAAAAAAAAGAGACCATGTTAGTATGCGGCTTTATTTACTCAATAATATACATATATTTTTTACATTGTTTGCAAACTGATATGTTACACGTATTAATGTCACAATAACATGCAAAACAGGCAAGGCCCAAAAAATAAAATAAAAATATTATATTTTGCAAAAAATGTTGGGCTCAAAACAGTCCTGAATGACAGGTCACCACTAATTAATTATTATTATAATAAAACATTGTATATGTATTTAAGTTTGACCTCTCACCATTCAGTATTTGGCGAAGAAGCTGGGATTTGACACCCTATGGATTGGCTATTTGCAAACCATGGTTGGTGTCGTCCAATTGTTGGGAGGCCCGATATTTGGCAGGTGAGCAAAACTCTGTTGAATGAAATACATAATCTGTTACATAACCACAGTCTGTATCTTTAATCTCCAACCCTGGTCAAAGACGCACAATTTGCTGCTGGCAAATTGAGCTTTAAAGTGCTGTCACTTAAATCTAATTGAGTTAGGGTTCAATGACTTGGGGCAACGAACCATACACAGAAGGCTTATCAGACCTGAATCCAGACACAAGATCGCAGCTGTTATGTGTTGGTGGCCATATGTTGGCAGGTGTCAATATAGATCAGTGTTATTTTTCTGTTGTCGGTAGGTTTGCAGACCTTTTTGGTGCCAGAGCAGCAATGTGTCTATCCTGCACTGCCTCTGTAGTCTACTATGGGTTACTTGCGATAGCTGACAGTCCTCTCATGCTCTTCATCCACAAACTCCCCGCTGTCTTGATGCATGGCTTGCCTGGTAAGTGCTACACTGCCTGTTGTTTATTTAACCTTTATTTTAACAGGGAGTCTCATTGAGACCAAGGTCTCTTTTTCAAGGGAGCCCTGCATGACATGATCAGCAGCAATTACACAATCACAGTTAGAGACAAATATACTAACTGTTGTTCCCTTCATACTCAAACTCCCAGATAAGTCCCCAGCGTATGTACCGTGCCTAGGACCTACTGTACTAGACAGCTCCCTAACAGATCCTATAGAACCTACTGTATTAGACAGCCCTTTAACAGATCCTATATGATCTACTGTACTAGACAGCCCTCTAACAGATCCTTTATGATCTATTGTATTAGACAGCCATTTAACAGATCCTATATGATCTACTGTACTAGACAGCCCTCTAACAGATCCTTTAGGATCTATTGTATTAGACAGCCCTTTAACAGATCCTATATGATCTACTGTACTAGACAGCCCTCTAACAGATCCTTTAGGATCTATTGTATTAGACAACCCTCTAACAGATCCTATATGATCTACTGTACTAGACAGCCCTCTAACAGATCCTATAGAACCTACTGTACTAGGATCTACTGTACTAGACAGCCCTCTAACAGATCCTATAGGACCTATTGTACTAGGATCTACTCTATGAGGCAGCCCTCTAACAGATCCTATAGGATCTCCTGTACTAGGATCTACTGTACTAGACAGCCCTCTAACAGATCCTATAGGACCTACTGTACTAGATCGCCCTCTAACAGATCCTTTAGGATCTATTGTACTAGACAGCCCTCTAACAGATCCTATAGGATCTACTGTATTAGACAGCCCTTTAACAGATCCTATATGATCTACTGTACTAGACAGCCCTCTAACAGATCCTTTATGATCTATTGTATTAGACAGCCATTTAACAGATCCTATATGATCTACTGTACTAGACAGCCCTTTAACAGATCCTATAGAACCTACTGTACTAGGATCTACTGTACTAGACAGCCCTCTAACAGATCCTATAGGACCTACTGTACTAGGATCTACTCTGAGGCAGCCCTCTAACAGATCCTATAGGACCTATTGTACTAGGATCTACTCTATGAGGCAGCCCTCTAACAGATCCTATAGGATCTCCTGTACTAGGATCTACTGTACTAGACAGCCCTCTAACAGATCCTATAGGACCTACTGTACTAGGATCTACTGTACTAGACAGCCCTCTAACAGATCCTATAGGACCTACTGTACTAGACAGCCCTCTAACATATCCTATAGGACCTACTGTACTAGATCGCCCTCTAACAGATCCTTTAGGATCTATTGTACTAGACAGCCCTCTAACAGATCCTATAGGACCTACTGTACTAGACAGCCCTCTAACAGATCCTATAGGATCTACTGTACTAGACAGCCCTCTAACAGATCCTATAGGATCTACTGTACTAGACAGCCCTCTAACAGATCCTATAGGATCTACTGTACTAGACAGCCCTCTAACAGATCCTATAGGACCTACTACTACTATAGGATCTACTGTACTAGAGCCCTCTAACAGATCCTATAGGACCTACTAGGACTAGCCCTCTAACAGATCCTATAGGACCTACTGTACTGACAGCCCAACAGCCCTCTAACAGATCCTATAGGATCTCCTGTACTACTGACTAGACCCTCTAACAGATCCTATAGGACTCTGTACAGCCCTCTAACAGATCCTATAGGATCTTCTGTACTGTACTAGACAGCCCTCTAACAGATCCTATAGAACCTACTGTACTAGGATCTAGGACTGTACTAGACAGCCCTCTAACAGATCCTATAGGACCTACTGTACTAGGATCTACTCTAGGATCTATTGTACTAGACAGCCCTCTAACAGATCCTATAGGATCTCCTGTACTATGATCTACTGTACTAGACAGCCCTCTAACAGATCCTATAGGACCTACTGTACTAGACAGCCCTCTAACAGATCCTATAGGACCTACTGTACTAGATTGCCCTCTAACAGATCCTTTCGGATCTATTGTACTAGACAGCCCTCTAACAGATCCTATAGGACCTACTGTACTAGACAGCCCTTTAACAGATCCTATATGATCTACTGTACTAGACAGCCCTCTAACAGATCCTTTATGATCTATTGTATTAGACAGCCATTTAACAGATCCTATATGATCTACTGTACTAGACAGCCCTCTAACAGATCCTATAGGACCTACTGTACTAGACAGCCCTTTAACAGATCCTATATGATCTACTGTACTAGATCGCCCTCTAACAGATCCTTTAGGATCTATTGTACTAGACAGCCCTCTAACAGATCCTATAGGACCTATTGTACTAGGATCTACTCTGAGGCAGCCCTCTAACAGATCCTATAGGATCTCCTGTACTAGGATCTATTGTACTAGACAGCCCTCTAACAGATCCTATAGGATCTACTGTACTAGACAGCCCTCTAACAGATCCTATAGGACCTACTGTACTAGACAGCCCTCTAACAGATCCTATAGGACCTACTGTACTAGACAGCCCTCTAACAGATCCATATATGTCTGTTTATACCCCATATGTTCCAGTGTTACTGGTTACAGTGTGTATAAGTCTGACTTGTACTAGGATCTACTCTGAGGCAGCCCTCTAACAGATCCATATAAGTCTGACTTGTACTTGGATCTACTCTGAGGCAGCCCTCTAACAGATCCATATAAGTCTGACTTGTACTAGGATCTACTCTGAGGCAGCCCTCTAACAGATCCATATAAGTCTGACTTGTTGTGCTCCTCTCTCTGCCTCGCACCAGGAGCCCAGATGGTAGTGACTGACCTGACAGAACCTGACAAGCGGGCAGAGGCCCTTGGCAAGCTGGGCCTATGTTTTGGCATTGGCATGGTTGCCGGCTCCACCTTGGGCGGTACACTCAGCACACGCTATGGGTGAGTGAAGCACCTCAATGCTCACCGATTCTAGTCCAATCCAAGAGCTGGAATCCGATTCTAGTCCAATCGGAGAGCTGTAATTTATCCGTGTGACATCCCTGCTCTGGCTTTTCCAGGGAGACATTTGCTGCTTGTGTAGCTGCGGGAGGGAGCTTCATCAGCTTCCTGTTGGTTTGGACGTTTATCCCTAAACACACTAAGATACAAACTCCACAGGACAACACAGACAGTAAGACTCTACACCTACCTCACAACACACTATTCACTCTAAAGGGTTTGTGTGTGTGTGTGTGTGTGGGGTGCAAAAAAATCTAATTTCTGCTTTATCTGACACTCATTGTGGCCTGTGTGACGTGGGGACATCCATAATGTGTGGTATTTGACACGTGACTTCATATGCGAGTTGCTTGTGACATATTTTCCTGGTCCTGCAGAGAAGAGCAATGCCAAGTCAGTCTTTGACCTGGGTGAGATCACCAGACTGATGAAGTACCCTGGTGTGGCCAAAACCTTCATGGTCAAGATCATCTCAGGTCTGCCATCAGGTGGGTGTCCTTCACTGTCACCTATAAGAGTTGTTTATTCTCCACCTGTGAGGATGTCTTAGTTTAGACTCATCTGAGGGAGAACTAGTCACTTAGCAGGAATGTGTTGCTGTAGAGCTGGAACCAGTGATGTAGTGAAAGGGTAAAAGCAGGTAACACAGTTCGCCTACAGATTTTATTTGGAGAATAGCATTTAACGCAAATCAATGTTCAGCGTTTAATAAAAACTTAATAAAATAATAATAAAATACAAAAGCTTAATAAAAACTACAACACCCCATCTCAACCAATGTTCAGTGTTTAATGACCTTTATATATATATATATATTTTAATTTTATTTACACGTTATTGTCTTTTTAGGGTGTCTCTGTGTTTGCATGGAGTCCTTTTTAACAATCTCAAGGGATTCTGTCTCAGGTATCTTTCAGGTCATGTTCTCTGTTATCGCCATGAACTTCTTCCAGCTGGCGCCAGAGCAGAATGGCTACCTTATGGCCTACTTTGGGATCGTGTCAATGGTATGGAGCAAGGATGCTCACGACATATACATTTAGTCATTTAGCAGACACTCTTATCCAGAGACACATTATATTTAGTCATTTAGCAGAGACTCTTATCCAGAGACACATTATATTTAGTCATTTAGCAGAGACTCTTATCCAGAGACACATTATATTTAGTCATTTAGCAGACACTCTTATCCAGAGACACATTATATTTAGTCATTTAGCAGACACTCTTATCCAGAGACACATTATATTTAGTCATTTAGCAGACACTCTTATCCAGAGACACATTATATTTAGTCATTTAGCAGAGACTCTTATCCAGACACTTCCATTATATTTAGTCATTTAGCAGAGACTCTTATCCAGAGACACATTATATTTAGTCATTTAGCAGACACTCTTATCCAGAGACACATTCTATTTAGTCATTTAGCAGACACTCTTATCCAGAGACACATTATATTTAGTCATTTAGCAGACACATTCTATTTAGTCATTTAGCAGACACTCTTATCCAGAGACACATTCTATTTAGTCATTTAGCAGACACTCTTATCCAGAGACACATTATATTTAGTCATTTAGCAGAGACTCTTATCCAGACACTTCCATTATATTTAGTCATTTAGCAGAGACTCTTATCCAGAGACACATTATATTTAGTCATTTAGCAGACACTCTTATCCAGAGACACATTATATTTAGTCATTTAGCAGACACTCTTATCCAGAGACACATTATATTTAGTCATTTAGCAGACACTCTTATCCAGAGACACATTCTATTTAGTCATTTAGCAGACACTCTTATCCAGAGACACATTATATTTAGTCATTTAGCAGACACTCTTATCCAGAGACACATTCTATTTAGTCATTTAGCAGACACTCTTATCCAGAGACACATTATATTTAGTCATTTAGCAGAGACACTCTATTTAGTCCAGACACTCTTATCCAGAGACACATTATATTTAGTCATTTAGCAGAGACTCTTATCCAGAGACACATTATATTTAGTCAGCAGACACTTTCCAGACACACATTATATTTAGTCATTTAGCAGACACTCTTATCCAGAGACACATTCTATTTAGTCATTTAGCAGACACTCTTATCCAGACACACATTCTATTTAGTCATTTAGCAGACACTCTTATCCAGAGACACATTCTATTTAGTCATTTAGCAGACACTCTTATCCAGAGACACATTCTATTTAGTCATTTAGCAGACACTCTTATCATTTAGCAGACACTCTTATCCAGACACATTCTATTTAGTCATTTAGCAGACACTCTTATCCAGAGACACATTCTATTTAGTCATTTAGCAGACACTCTTATCCAGAGACACATTCTATTTAGTCATTTAGCAGACACTCTTATCCAGACACACATTCTATTTAGTCATTTAGCAGACACTCTTATCCAGACACACATTCTATTTAGTCATTTAGCAGACACTCTTATCCAGAGACACATTCTATTTAGTCATTTAGCAGACACTCTTATCCAGAGACACATTCTATTTAGTCATTTAGCAGAGCCTCTTATCCAGACACACATTATACAGTGGGGCAAAAAAAGTATTTAGTCAGCCACCAATTGTGCAAGTTCTGCCACTTAAAAAGATGAGGCCTGTAATTTTCACCATAGGTACACTTCAACTATGACAGACAAAATGAAAAAAAAAAATCACATTGTGGGATTTTTAATGAATTTATTTGCAAATTATGGTGGAAAATAAGTATTTGGTCAATAACAAAAGTTTCTCAATACTTTGTTATATACCCTTTGTTGGCAATGACAGAGGTCAAACGCTTTCTGTAAGACTTCACACGGTTTTCACACACTGTTGCTGGTATTTTGGACCATTCCTCCATGCAGATCTCCTCTAGAGCAGTGATGTTTTTGGGCTGTTACTGGGCAACACGAACTTTCAACTCCCTCCAAAGATTTTCTATGGGGTTGAGATCTGGAGACTGGCTAGGCCACTCCAGGACCTTGAAATGCTTCTTACAAAGCCACTCCTTCGTTGCCCGGGCGGTGTGTTTGGGATCATTGTCTTGCTGAAAGACCCAGCCACGTTTCATCTTCAATGCCCTTGCTGATGGTAGGCTTTGTTACTTTGGTCCCAGCTCTCTGCAGGTCATTCACTAGGTCCCCCCGTGTGGTTCTGGGATTTTTGCTCACCGTTCTTGTGATCATTTTGACCCCACGGGGTGAGATCTTGCGTGGAGCCCCAGATCGAGGGAGATTATCAGTGGTCTTGTATGTCTTCCATTTCCTAATAATTGCTCCCACAGTTGATTTCTTCAAACCAAGCTGCTTACCTATTGCAGATTCAGTCTTCCCAGCCTGGTGCAGGTCTACAATTTTGTTTCTGGTGTCCTTTGACAGCTCTTTGGTCTTGGCCATAGTGGAGTTTGGAGTGTGGCTGTTTGAGGTTGTGGACAGGTGTCTTTTATACTGATAACAAGTTCAAACAGGTGCCATTAATACAGGTAACGAGTGGAGGACAGAGGAGCCTCTTAAAGAAGAAGTTACAGGTCTGTTAGAGCCAGAAATCTTGCTTGTTTGTAGGTGACCAAATACTTATTTTCCACCATAATTTGCAAATAAATTCATTAAAAAATCCTACAATGTGATTTTCTGGATTTTCTTTCTCATTTTGTCTGTCATAGTTGAAGTGATGAAAATTACAGGCCTCTCATCTTTATAAGTGGGAGAACTTGCACAATTGGTGGCTGACTAAATACTTTTTTGCCCCACTGTATTTAGTCATTTAGCAGACACTGTTATCCAGAGACACTTCCATTTAATCATTTAGTCATTTAGCAGACACTTATCCAGAGACACTTCCATTTAATCATTTAGCAGACATTGTTATCCAGTGACTTACAGTTAGTGCAGTCATCATCTTATATATATATATATATGTGTGTGTGTGTGTGTGTGTGTGTGTGTGGTTGTCCCACCTAGCTCAGTCATAGTAGGTACATTTTTCCTCAGTGAACTAGTTAATCAGCTAAGTCAGTGTTAGTAGGAAAAGACAAGTGTTAGTTTGTTTATTTTACACTCTCATTGTGGCCCTAGCCTCTTTTTATTGTGTGGTATTTTGCACCTGTGCTGCTAAATTAGCGATGACGTTGTTTGCGCGTCAGGTCGACTGGCGATCAGTGTTCACCACGTTATTCGACCACTATGTACCTGGTTAGGACAACACGATGTATTTACAGTAATTAAAAGTTTAGATGGCTAAATTCTCCTGAAATCTCCAGGACATCAAATCCCCTCCCTTGTGGGAACAGGATTTAATAGAGCAACTCTGGTGAGAAATAAACTTTTTTGGTCCAATTTTTCCAGGTAATCCAAGGAGGAGTGATTGGCCGGCTGACCTCAAAGTACTCTGAGAACTCACTGCTTCTCCTCTCCATCGGCATGTCAAGTCTGGTGGGCCTGGCTCAGGTACAGAGGATTCATTTAATCTTGTGATGAATGCAGGGTTGTATATATTCCCCGTAGCAGCAACAACAACAAAAAAAAGTCTCTCATGGGGGGGGGTGTTTCACAGTCTCTCATGGCTAACGTTTGGTTCTCTCCTCGGCAGGTCTTCATGGCTAACGTTTGGTTCTCTCTCCTCGGCAGGTCTTCATGGCTAACGTTTGGTTCTCTCCTTGGCAGGTCTTCATGGCTAACGTTTGGTTCTCTCCTTGGCAGGTCTTCATGGCTAACGTTTGGTTCTCTCCTTGGCAGGTCTTCATGGCTAACGTTTGTCCTTGGCAGGTCTTCTTGGCAGGTCTTCATGGCTAACGTTTGGTTCTCTCCTTGGCAGGTCTTCATGGCTAACGTTTGGTTCTCTCCTTGGCAGGTCTTCATGGCTAACGTTTGGTTCTCTCCTTGGCAGGTCTTCATGGCTAACGTTTCGTTCTCTCCTTGGCAGGTCTTCATGGCTAACGTTTGGTTCTCTCCTTGGCAGGTCTTCATGGCTAACGTTTGGTTCTCTCCTTGGCAGGTCTTCATGGCTAACGTTTGGTTCTCTCCTTGGCAGGTCTTCATGGCTAACGTTTGGTTCTCTCCTTGGCAGGTCTTCATGGCTAACGTTTGGTTCTCTCCTTGGCAGGTCTTCATGGCTAACGTTTCGTTCTCTCCTTGGCAGGTCTTCATGGCTAACGTTTGGTTCTCTCCTTGGCAGGTCTTCATGGCTAACGTTTGGTTCTCTCCTTGGCAGGTCTTCATGGCTAACGTTTCGTTCTCTCCTTGGCAGGTCTTCATGGCCAACGTGTTCCAGTTCTGCTTCATCGTCCTCCCCATGATGTTCTCTCTCAGCGTGTTCAACGTCATCACTGACAGCATGCTGACAAAGACTGTGCCTTCCTCCGATACCGGTGAGACAATTAAGCGTTTCAAACACATATGTTGAGAAATGTGAAGGGGGGCATCAGGTAAACAGTAAATCATTGGCTAACCTAATGACAACAACAAAAAACATTTAAAAAAAAATGCCGACAGAGAAAGAATCCCACTTGGTGTCGTAACATTCTGAAAGAAACAGTTGAGCATTGAAGTGCAACTTCTGTCTGTTTTGCTCTGGACATTTTTCTGATTGGTTCCATTCACTCTTCTGCAGGCACGATGCTGGGCCTGTGTGCCTCTGTGCAGTCTCTGCTCCGCACCATCGGCCCCACTATTGGAGGCTTCTTGTATCACAACTACGGAGTGGCCTCTTTTGGGTTCATCCAGTTTGCCGTGAACATGGTCGTGTTTGTGTTTATGCTTAGAAATATGGTCAACAGCAAAGACGAGCGCAGAGAATGACATTCCACAGACTTAAATACATAGGGCATTTTAAAAGTAACCTAAATATAATTTTATATTATCAGAGAATGTAATTATATTTCTATAATGGACAAAAATATAAAATGCAACATACAACAATTTCCTAGATTTTACTGAGTTACAGTTCATATGAGGAAACCAGTTGATTGAAATATATTCATTAGGCCCTAATCAATGGATTTCACATGACTGGGAATACAGATGTGAATCTCTTGTTCAAAGATGCCTTCAAAAAAGGCAGGGACGTGGATCAGAAAACCAGTCAGTATCTGGTGTGACCACTATTTAACACGCTGTCATACACGTCGATCCAGAGCATCCCAAACATGCTCAATGGGCGACATGTCTGGTGAGAATGCAGGCCATGAAAGAACTGGGACAATTTCAGCTTCCAGGAATTGTGCACAGATCCTTGCAACATGGGGCTGTGCATGAATCATGAGGTGATGACGCTGAATGAATGGCACGACAATGTGCCTCAGGATCTCGCTACAGGGATCTTTGTGCATTCAAACAAGCCCTATGCGTATGGAACATCTCTGGGATCAGGAACGTTCAGAAGACCAGTTGTTTACTGGTGATGCCACTTACATATACAATCCTTTGTTGATTCTGCAGATGTGATTTTTGTGTTTCTGTCAAACAGAAGGTGGTGTGTGTGTGTGTGGGGGGGGCAATAAACCCAATCTATTAGTAACTAGTAGATGCTCACTGCTGTAGTTGTGTTAGCTATACAGAATCTCAATTTAGTATTTGCTCAACCATTTCAAAAACGGAACAAAATAATGTTTGGTTAAAAATCTTTATTTTAAATGTTTATTTCAACGTCTCACAAATTCCATATTCCTATAAAAGATTTCTCATCCCTCTGCTATCGTTGCAACAAGCCTAACACCTGTTCAAAGCATGTTATTTTGTCATGTGAAAGACCAAAACCCCCAAGGAAGCCTCTGGAACAAATGTTTCTGTGATCATCTCTGCATTGCAATCGTGCATTAATTCAACTTCACTGTGTATCAACCTCACTGTCCTCTCAGTCATAATATCAGAATTTAAAAAAGGAATGATATGCAGTCATGGTGGAGAGAGAGGGAAATGAAACCTCACTGGACGGTTGTAGGACACGCTGCCAACCAATAACAGCACTGAATAGCAGTTTGCAGTGGAGAGCGAAAACGATCACTGTGTGACGAGTCAATCTACAGCACATGGAAGCCTGGGCCAACAAAGGGTTTCAGAGGACTCATTTTCCCTTTCAACAGACAAACTGTTGTCTACAGGGATAGTTCACCTGAATGTCATCATTTCTTCAGCTTGCAAGGTTGTCGTCGGGCCATGGAGTGTCTACAACTACAAATAGTAGGTTATTATTACTATGCTAAAGCAACCACAGACACACTTTAGCGTCGCTATCGACTACCCCCAGGCGTGGTTTCACGCAGAGTTCATTTTGGCACGCAATTGAGTTAAAGCTAAAACAAGTGAAACTGAGGTTATCAATACCAATCTTAGCCGGTGGTAGCTGTAAGAAAGTAACTGAATCCGAACTGTAGATGCAGTCAATCACAAAAACAAAACAAAACATGTATCCATTACTGATTTTGATTGAACCAACCCTTTAAAAGTGACCCCATGGAGTGCAGTGCAAAGGAGCCCAGGTTGTGTCTCAAGGTCTTAAAAACACGGAGAGTGGATGCACCTCAATAGTCCAATGCGGTTTCATCTCCTCACCTTTCACCTGCTCTAATGTAAAAGAGGTGGAGAGGAGAAAGAAAATAACCCATCACCGTCCTGACCTGTCAACTCAGGATAAGAGGAGACGAGGAGATCATTCTTTAGACTATTGAAACACACCCAGGGTCTCTCTGGCCTCAGCATCACCAATAGTCAGGCCCTCCAGGAATTCAGTGATTTTTGTGTAATTTTCTGAGAGAAAAAAATAAGCTATATTTTGCTACTGCAATTCTGCATAGCGATATGCGATGATTTTGTCCAATTGGTCTGGAAAATACACTGATGAGGGAAAAGTTTTGTCGTGTGGCTTGAATGAACTATATTACGCGGTAAATGTGAGGTGATTGGTTGAAATTGCAAGCTCTCTTTTTGTACTGCAGTGATGGGTACATTTTATGCGATAATATTGCGACGATTTGACTGCTTTATTCGGAGATAGTGCGGTGATTGGTCAAATTTGCAAGCCCTCACATAATATGCAGGGAATTGTTGATTTAGCAAAAAAAAATGATTGGAGGAACTGAATAATGACAAATGAGGACAGAACTATCGCTATGGGCGGAGCGCGGGAGGGGGCGGAGCAGCGTCCTCCAGGGGGCGTGTTCAGCAGTTCTCTCTGACATGTAGATTCAGGAATCATGTCGACGACAACAGTGGCGTAACCATCTGCAACATTCGAGAACGTTTGACAACTGAACGTGGCCCAGGACTCTCAGCAGCCATTTTGATTGGTCTGGAGATACTCTTGGTGCAGTTTCTCCTGGGCCTCGTGGAGTTTCCGCAGCTTCTTGGTCTGTCCCTTACTGAGATCCTTCCCCTCCACGTCATGCGTGGGGAAACCCTGTTGGAGGAGCAGTACGTGTCTGTTAAAACACTCATTGTTCAATAAAGCCTTGTAGCCACTCCAGATATCAAGGAGGTTTACAGTTATTGGATATTTACCGTCTCATCAAAGCTGGAATACTTGTCGGTTTCAGAGCGGAACATATCGCACGGGGAGATTTTCATCTTCGCAAGTTTGGCCAACTGTGAAGAAACCAACCATGAACAGAGACACATCAATATACCTGCATCTAGACATGAGGCTGGTAACATCAGTATTACTGTTCTCAGATCAGTTAGCAGAGGAGACACATCAATATACCTGCATCTAGACATGAGGCTGGTAACATCAGTATTACTGTTCTCAGATCAGTTAGCAGAGGAGACACATCAATATACCTGCATCTAGACATGAGGCTGGTAACATCAGTATTACTGTTCTCAGATCAGTTAGCAGAGGAGTCACATCAATATACCTACATCTAGACATGAGGCTGGTAACATCAGTATTACTGCTCTCAGATCAGTTAGCAGAGGATTCACATCAATATACCTGCATCTAGGACAGGAGGCTGGTAACATCAGTATTACTGCTCTCAGATCAGTTAGCAGAGGATTCACATCAATATACCTGCATCTAGGACAGGAGGCTGGTAACATTATTACTGCTCTCAGATCAGTTAGTGGAGGACTCGGAAGACAGTGGTCCTGCCACAGATAAAGGACTCTCCCTTTGAGGGACTTCCACCAGAGATGAGTCCTCCTCTATCCATCTCTATGGTCCAACTAACCTCCTGCTCCAGCTTCTTCTTGGCAGCCTCCTCTTTCTTGTTCTTCTTCTCGTCCTCCATCTTCTTTTTCTCATTCCTCTCCCTCAGCAGGGTCTCTTTGTCCACCAGCTTCACCACAGTGGGAAGGCCTGACAATGACAAGACAACACAGCCAGTCATCACTGTGGCTGCTACTAGTTTTCGCTGATCTATGGAGTGTGTGTGTGTGTGTGTACATATTGTAGTCAGTGCATTTACCTTCATGGTCTTCTAGACGCACCCCCAGCTCAGGTAAGGTGTCATTACGGACCACGTCACACAGCTGTAGCACCTCTGTCACTGAGAACACAGAGAGAAAACACAGACAGTCAGAACACAGACAGAGAGAGAACACAGACAGAGAGAACACAGACAGTCACCACGTCTACAAGCCTCACATTTCTAGCAGCAGGCAACTGTGTTCAATTATTAGTATTTTTGTTGATTAACTTGGGAGGGAGGAAGTATTTACCATTCTGTTCTCTGGCAATTTTGCGAACAGATTCTCTGAAGTCTGACAGCACCTTCAGATAGGGCATCACTGTGGTCTCCATCTGCAAGCAGCCTCAGTTAGCTTGACTAGAAACGTCCACAGAATCACAACGTCTACGAGAACACGGATATAATGACAACAATATGATTCATTTTCAAATCCAAAGTGACTTAGTCATACATACATGCATATGGGTGATCCCGGGAATCAAACCCTCTATCCTGGCATCGCAAACACCATACACTACCAACTGAGCAACAGAGGACCACTACCAACTGAGCAACAGAGGACCACTACCAACTGAGCAACAGAGGACCACTACCAACTGAGGAGAGATGGTGGTGGCCAATCCCAACAGTAGATCATGTTGAAAGCACCTCGACTGCAGAGAAGCAGCCTGGTATCTCCAGGGCAATACTTACATCCACATGGTGACCATCTCCTCCTACTGGGAATCCAATAGCAGCCTGGTATCTCCAGGGCAATACTTACATCCACATGGTGACCATCTCCTCCCACTGGGAATCCAATAGCAGCCTGGTATCTCCAGGGCAATACTTACATCCACATGATGACCATCTCCTCCTACTGGGAATCCAATAGCAGCCTGGTATCTCCAGGGCAATACTTACATCCACATGATGACCATCTCCTCCTACTGGGAATCCAATAGCAGCCTGGTATCTCCAGGGCAATACTTACATCCACATGATGACCATCTCCTCCTACTGGGAATCCAATAGCAGCCTGGTATCTCCAGGGCAATACTTACATCCACATGGTGACCATCTCCTCCCACTGGGAATCCAATAGGCTCGGTCCCTTCAATGGCCCCGAAGGTCTACAGCACAGACAGGGTTAGAGAACTTCATCAGAACAAAAGGGATGTGGTCTCCTGGTAAGTAAAAGGACTGAATAGGTTTCTATCTTAGCTATAGTGGTGTAAATATCACGTGACCCGGTTTTCACTTTCCACATCGCCGCTTCTCGTTTTTAATACTGAATGTGTTCACGAGATTTATGTGATGGCACCGTTGTTCAGTCATGCCCTTCAAAATGGGTTTATCTGGAACAGCCGATGTAACGGATGTGAAACGGCTAGCTTAGTTAGCGGTGGTACTGATGTAACGGATGTGAAACGGCTAGCTTAGTTAGCGGTGGTGCCGATGTAATGGATGTGAAACGGCTAGCTTAGTTAGCGGTGGTACTGATGTAACGGATGTGAAACGGCTAGCTTAGTTAGCGGTGGTACTGATGTAACGGATGTGAAAAGGCTAGCTTAGTTAGCGGTGGTACTGATGTAACGGATGTGAAAAGGCTAGCTTAGTTAGCGGTGGTACTGATGTAACGGATGTGAAACGGCTAGCTTAGTTAGCGGTGGTACTGATGTAACAGATGTGAAACGGCTAGCTTAGTTAGCGGTGGTGCTTAGTTAGCGGTGGTGCTGATGTAACGGATGTGAAACGGCTAGCTTAGTTAGCGGTGGTACTGGTGTAACGGATGTGAAACGGCTAGCTTAGTTAGCGGTGGTACTGATGTAACGGATGTGAAACGGCTAGCTTAGTTAGCGGTGGTGCTGGTGTAACGGATGTGAAACGGCTAGCTTAGTTAGCGGTGGTACTGATGTAACGGATGTGAAACGGCTAGCTTAGTTAGCGGTGGTGCTGATGTAACGGATGTGAAACGGCTAGCTTAGTTAGCGGTGGTACTGATGTAACGGATGTGAAACGGCTAGCTTAGTTAGCGGTGGTGCGCCCTAAATAGTGTTTCAATCGGTGACGTCACTTGCTCTGAGACCTTGAAGTAGTGGTTCCCCTTGCTCTGCAAGGGCCGCGGCTTTTGTGGAGCGATGGGTAACGATGCTTCGAGGGTGACTGTTGTTGATGTGTGCAGAGGGTCCCTGGTTCGTGCCCGAGTAGGGGCGAGGGGACGGTCTAAAGTTATACTGTTACACCGACTTCAGCTCTGGTCTTGTGAGTGTAATACTGGGGTGTATTCACTAGGAACCAAATGGAACCAAACAAAAGCAAACGTAACGAAACAGGGAGGAACTGAATTTGTCCAATAGAAACTCATTTTTGTGGCAACAACATTTTGCAACAGTGTGCGATGAATGAATACACCCCCTGGTATGCTGCACAAGCTCTCACTCACCTTGAGCATGTCAGTCAGGTAGAGAGCGATGCTCTTCATCAGCATGCGGTTGGGCTGCAGCTTGGAGCTCTTCCTACTGGCTATGTAGGTGTTGCTCTGGGTCACCAGCGCCCTCATCTCCTCCATGGTGCTGCGCGTGTCCACGTTGTCACACAGCGCCGCGTGGACTGCTGCCTTCCTCTCATAGAAACTACAGACAGGGACAATGGAGGAGTGGGCGGGGTTTACTCTCATAGAAACTACAGACAGGGACAATGGAGGAGTGGGCGGGGTTTACTCTCATAGAAACTACAGACAGGGACAATGGAGGAGTGGGCGGGGTTTACTCTCATAGAAACTACAGACAGGGACAATGGAGTGGGTGGGGTTTACTCTCATAGAAACTACAGACAGGGACAATGGAGTGGGTGGGGTTTACTCTCATAGAAACTACAGACAGGGACAATGGAGTGGGTGGGGTTTACTCTCATAGAAACTACAGACAGGGACAATGGAGGAGACAATGGGTGGGTGGGGTTTACTCTCATAGAAACTACAGACAGGGACAATGGAGTGGGTGGGGTTTACTCTCATAGAAACTACAGACAGGGACAATGGAGTGGGTGGGGTTTTCTAGAAACTCATAGAAACTACAGACAGGGACAATGGAGTGGGTGGGGTTTACTCTCATAGAAACTACAGACAGGGACAATGGAGGAGTGGGTGGGGTTTACTCTCATAGAAACTACAGACAGGGACAATGGAGGAGTGGGTGGGGTTTACTCATAGAAACTACAGACAGGGACAATGCTAGTGGGGGTTTCCTCTCTAGTCTACACATGGAGCTGCCACCAGGGGGCAGTCATTCAGAACAGATGATTAAGTGGTACATTGTTTGAGTACTCCCTCACACCTGCAACACGGGTTTGTCATAAAACATGACATTACATGGAATGACTAATGACTACTAGGTCATATCAGAACTCTTTACCAAAATCCTGTTATGAAGCTTGAAACACTGAAACCTTATTGAAGCCTTCAGATGTTTCGATTTGTGTGCCATGCCTCATAAGACAGGTTTTTTTTTTAAAAAAAGGTCCTTCCAGGCCACAAGCTCCAAGGGACTTCAACAACCCCATAACGAAGGCATTATTACCAAACCTTCAAAACGAAGTCGTATCGATTATTAACACCAGGCTTGTGACCTCTCACCTCTCGTTGAGCTCCATCTCTGCTGCCTCCCACTTCTCAAACTGTCCGGTGATGTCACAGGGAGCTCGGAGAATGTCTTTGACGTTGAGGAAAAACTCCTGTTGAGGAGAGGAAGAAGACTAACTGAAAAAGAAAGTCCCCTTGTGGTCAGCGGACTCAAACAGGTGCACTTTGAGTCCTCCGAGCCGGAGAGTAGAAGAAAAACTAAAACAATTTCATGAAAATAAACACTCCTAAGCTAACACGCTAACACGCTAGCTGCTCCTGTACACTTCCAGTCTACAGACAGGGACAATGGAGGAGTTGGCGATGGCCCTATCAGAGCCGGCGCCAGAATGAATCAGTTGGACAGGCATTTGGAGGAGTTGGCGATGGCCCTATCAGAGCCGGCGCCAGAATGAATCAGTTGGACAGGCATTTGGAGGAGTTGGCGATGGCCCTATCAGAGCCGGCGCCAGAATGAATCAGTTGGACAGGCATTTGGGAGCCGGCGCCAGAATGAGTTGGCAGAATGAATCAGTTGGACAGGCATTTGGAGGAGTTGGCGATGGCCCTATCAGAGCCGGCGCCAGAATGAATCAGTTGGACAGGCATTTGACTTCCATAATTGACAAGAGACGCGCTCCAACAAGCAGCGAGACAGCGCCCCTCTGTCTCAGTATGTTAAACCCATGTATCTGATGCTATCTGGCCAAAAAGAGTATTGCATGTCATAATTTTATTTGATGGGTTTTATAGTATAGTAGTAAATGTGGCATGAATTCAACCAGTCATGATGTTTTCATCCGATTGTTAAACAAATCACTTGGAAAAAAGTAGGTTACATTTGTACATTTGTCCCAAATAATTATTCGGGGCGGCAGGGTAGCCTAGTGGTTAGAGCGTTGGACTAGTAACCGGAAGGTTGCAAGTTCAAACCCCTGAGCTGACAAGGTACAAATCTGTCGTTCTGCACCTGAACAGGCCCACAGTTCCTAGGTCGTCATTGAAAATAAGAATTTGTTCTTAACTGACTTGCCTAGTTAAATAAAGGTAAAATAAATCAAATAATAATTACAGCATTTGAACAGTGCACCGGGCAACTTTCCTTCAATTCACAAGTGTCTGAAACCATCTCACCGGAGAAAACATCCCAGAGGGCAAAGCAGCTCCTTATCATATGTAGCCCAGGTATCTGATGCAGTCTGGCCCCCCAAAAATGATAACATGGGCCCACACATACTGAGACAGAGGGCCGCTGTTTCGCTCAGACGCTCGTTAGCGCCCGTCACTCAAATAAATAATTAACATTGAAATATTTTATTTAGACGGGCAAGGAGGTACGTATGGTAGTGTGGGCCAAGCCCCCTAAGACCTGCCCATAACGCAGGCCCTGGGCTCCAGAAACTACACACAGATACATAAAAGGACTTAGATGCCAAAATGTTGACCTACTCGTTTAAGAATATATAGAGAAGTACCTCTAGGCTATATTATCACTTACATTCAGGAATTTCTCGTAGTGGACAGCCGACTCCATGGTGTTGGAGGAGTAATCCAGCGTGTCCTTCCAGGAATGCATCAGGAAGGCTAGACGGAGCTGCCGAGCTGAGGGGAACACACAGAGAACAGCTGTTAGCTTGCACGCAGACACACACACACACTCCTGAACACACACCCACATGAACATAATGCTATTGTTTTAATGGCTACTGAGAAGTTTCTTCACCTGTGTTCTTCGCCAGGGCATCCTTGATGGTGATGAAGTTCTTGAGAGATTTGGACATCTTGCAGCCTGCGATGGTCAGGTGACCAGTGTGCAGGAAGTAGCGAACCCAGTGGTCGTTCTCAAAGTAAGCCTGCGTGGACAGGTATCCTGCGTGTTATTCAACTTGAATACTACGGTTACATTTCAATTCCCTACCCTTCTCCCCTGAAGTGTACACTCCTTCACTCGCCCTTGTGGACTTTGCTGCTACTATAGGCCAATGCTTTCAAATCCTAGAGGGGGAGTGAACAAGTGCACACTTAAGAGTGCACAAACAGACCACTGTCCATGTCATAGAAACAGATTACTCGAGACAAAACCCTTACCTCGGACTGAGCCAACTCATTATCGTGATGGGGGAATCGGAGGTCAAACCCTCCCCCGTGGATGTCCATGGACTCTCCCAAGATGGAACCAGCCATAGCAGAACATTCGATATGCCAGCCAGGCCGTCCCTTTCCCCAGGGTGAGTCCCAGGACGGCTCCCCCGGCTTAGAGGCCTTCCACAGGGCAAAGTCATTCTGCGACCTCTTCTCACTGAGCTGGTCTGCTGAGACACTCAGATCTCCTGCAGGACACAGAGGACGACCAATAACTCACATACATTGTAGCACTTTGTGTTTTTTTAAAAGCTCTTTATAAATGATTCATATTATTACCCTCTCCCTCCTGCAGAGCTTTCATGTCGCCGACCGCCTCGGGTACCAGCTTGCCGTACGCGTGCTTCTGGCTGGTGGCAAACTTGGCTGTGTCAAAATAAACTGAGCCGTTGGACTCGTACCTGCCCACGGGAAAATCAAAAGAACCCGACAGAGATAGAAGGATGAACTGAGAGTTGTTTTACAACTAATTAGAGGACGGGGGGCCTGAATGATAACAGAGACCATCTCTCCCTTACCCGAAGTCATTGTCTAGGATCTTCTTCACAAAGTCCACGATCTCTGGGCAGTACTCGCTGACGCGGGTGAGTACGTCTGGGGGAAGGACCTGGGGGGGTTAAACACAGAAGAGGTGGGGGAATCAGTCATTTTAACAACCATCATCAGATTGGCACTAGAAATGTAGTCATTTTAATAGTAAAATAGGATTAACAATTAGAAATATTCATGTTATATTACTGCTAAAATACTGTATGGTTTATGAGATAGGGCCCTGTGATTTGCATAATCGTGTGACATAAGATTTGATCCTGTGTTTGAACTCTTATCCAGAAATGAAAAGACATTATCTGAGGATGGTGCTGAACCATCTGACATAAAAAGAAAAGAGGACAGTTTGATAAAAACACCTTAAATAAAATAAAAAGGTTAAAATTCAGGTCATGTGATATAATAGTGTGACATATAGTGACATAATAGTTGTGTGCTTCCACCTACATTCAAGATTACTCATCTGATAATGAGCACTGACACTAGAAAAGTTCATAGTAAAATACAATTAACAATTTTTTATAAATATAAATGTAATATGAATGATAAAATATGGGTTGTGTGTGCTTCCACCTACATTCAAGGCGTCCATGTCGTTGTGGTACTCCCCTTCCCAGAACTTTGGAAGAAGAGAGAAGATGGAGTTCTCGGTCACCTGACTGCCAAATTGAGCATCCAACCAATCAGACAGCAGGTCTTTGGCCTTCTCCAGTAACACCTTCAAAAAGAACCAAAAGAACACATTTGACTTCGGTTGTCTCTGGTGTTCTTTTTCGTAAAGTGTGTCGCACGGGAGGTTGGTGTCACCTTAATCAGGGAGGACAGGCTTGTGGTAATGACTGGAGCGGCATCAGTGGAATGGTATCAAATACACCCAACACATGGTTTCCATGGTTTCCAGGTGTTTCCATGGTTTCCATGTGTTTGATGCCATTCCACGTGCTCCGTTCCGGGCCATTATCATGAGCCGTCCTCCCCTCGACTGTGTCGAGACAATCAAATGTGACTTGACTAGGTAACTCAGTCCAAACCTCTGGAAGTGTATTAGACTTGTCAGGAACCGTAGAGATCCATGTTGTACAGCAGGGAGGAGATCTTACCTGAGCCAGGTGTTGTATGTCAGCCTCCCCAGCCTTGCTCTCCACCGCCCCCTGCAGGGGTCCCAGAGCAGCAGCGACGGCAGAGTCCAGCCTCTCCAGCATCTGTTTCTTGTCTGGGTCTGTGGTCTCGGCCAGCTTGGCCTGGAAGGGCTGCAAATGATATGGAGTGAATGGGATGTTAGAGGTGGTAATGTGGCATCCAGCGCCCAAGTTCACCACTCTCTCTATTATATGGGACGGTTCATTCTCACCCCCCCATTACAGGGGTGAACTTTAGAACCTGAGAGTATGCCCAGGACATGCCACTGTTCCACAGATGACCAATCACGTAGCCACACCTGTAAATAATGACAGATTCATATGTCATGAACTTTCTAGACACTATAAAGAGTTTGATGTCTTACCCCTCTGGCACTAAGGACATCCTGCAGTACCTGGGCGGCCGCTGGCTTCTTCTCTCTGTACTGTTCCAGAAGGTAGTTCTGTCTGGCCCGCCTGATGATCTGACACACAGACAAATGATCACTAACCATTCAGCCAACGGTTCAGTTTTCACAACAGAAGAGCGAGACATGTTGATTTGTACCACTGCTGGTTACCTTGTCATCTATGTCAGTAATGTTCATGCAGTAGAACACGTCGTATTTGAAATAGTTCATCAGAATCCTTCGGAGGATATCAAAAGATATGTAAGATCTGAAAAACAAAAAGGGATCAAATCATTTGATTTGGACACACATCTTAACATTCAAACACTGAAACTGATCTAAAGGTTCTACAGCAGGAAATAGTCTTAGTTCTAGACTATTATTTTCCAGAACCAGTTATGAGTCAGGAAAGTATGACCTTTGTTCCATCAAAATGTCATTATCAAAATGTAATCATTAAAGATGCACTATGCAGAAATCACTCCCCCCATTTACTGGTTGCTAAAATTCAAATAGTTCGCCTAATTTCAGTTTCTGTGACAAAACAAACAAGTGTGGTGTAGAGACTCATCGTACCATCTAAACCACTGAAATATATTCCCCATAACCACAAACGGTTGTATTGTCAGCTGTTTGAAGCTGCTGTACAAAACCCAAAGTAAAAGATGCCAAAACAAAACTTAAGAACGGGCAGCATAGAAATACCACACGTAGAACAGATCTACAGCTTCTTAGACAATTTTTCTATGTGAATTTGGTCGGGTCGGTCAGGTACATACTGCACCTTTAAAATCATTTAAATGCCAGTTAGGTGAGTTGTGAGCCCTCACCTGCATTTTCACGACATATTTATGGTTTCTTCTTCTATTTGTGACTACTGGACTAAACCTATTGGACTATAGACTAAACCTATTGGACTATAGACTATACCCATTGGACTAAACCTATTGGACTATAGACTAAACCTATTGGACTAAACCTATTGGACTATAGACAAAACCTATTGGACTATAGACTAAACCTATTGGACTATAGACTAAACCTATTGGACTATAGACTAAACCTATTGGACTATAGACTATACCATTGGACTATAGACTAAACCTATTGAACTATAGACTAAACCTATTGGACTAAACCTATTGGACTATAGACTGTACCCATTGGACTATAGACTAAACCTATTGGACTATACCTATTGGACTATAGACTAAACCTATTGGACTATAGACTAAACCTATTGGACTAAACCTATTGGACTATAGACAAAACCTATTGGACTATAGACTAAACCTATTGAACTATAGACTAAACCTATTGAACTATAGACTAAACCTATTGGACTAAACCTATTGGACTATAGACTGTACCCATTGGACTATAGACTAAACCCATTGGACTAAACCTATTGGACTATACCTATTGGACTATAGACTAAACCTATTGGACTAAACCTATTGGACTATAGACTAAACCTATTGGACTAAACCTATTGGACTATAGACTAAACCTATTGGACTATAGACTAAACCTATTGGACTATAGACTAAACCTATTGGACTATAGACTAAACCTATTGGACTATAGACTATACCATTGGACTATAGACTAAACCTATTGGACTATAGACTACACCCATTGGACTATAGACTACACCCATTGGACTATAGACTAAACCTATTGAACTATAGACTAAACCTATTGGACTAAACCTATTGGACTATAGACTAAACCTATTGGACTATAGACTAAACCTATTGGACTATAGACTAAACCTATTGGACTATAGACTAAACCTATTGGACTATAGACTACACCCATTGGACTATAGACTACACCCATTGGACTATAGACTAAACCTATTGAACTATAGACTAAACCTATTGGACTATAGACTGTACCCATTGGACTATAGACTAAACCCATTGGACTAAACCTATTGGACTATAGACTAAACCTATTGGACTAAACCTATTGGACTATAGACTAAACCTATTGGACTATAGACTAAACCTATTGGACTATAGACTAAACCTATTGAACTATAGACTAAACCTACTGGACTACACCCATTGGACTATAGACTAAACCTATTGGACTATAGACTAAACCTATTGGACTATAGACTAAACCTATTGGACTAAACCTATTGGACTATAGACAAAACCTATTGGACTATAGACTAAACCTATTGGACTATAGACTAAACCTATTGGACTATAGACTATACCATTGGACTATAGACTAAACCTATTGGACTATAGACTACACCCATTGGACTATAGACTACACCCATTGGACTATAGACTAAACCTATTGAACTATAGACTAAACCTATTGGACTAAACCTATTGGACTATAGACTGTACCCATTGGACTATAGACTAAACCCATTGGACTAAACCTATTGGACTATAGACTAAACCTATTGGACTAAACCTATTGGACTATAGACTAAACCTATTGGACTATAGACTACACCCATTGGACTATAGACTAAACCTATTGAACTATAGACTAAACCTATTGGACTACACCCATTGGACTATAGACTAAACCTATTGAACTATAGACTAAACCTATTGGACTAAACCTATTGGACTATAGACTAAACCTATTGGACTAAACCTATTGGACTATAGACTAAACCTATTGGACTAAACCTATTGGACTATAGACTAAACCTATTGGACTATAGACTAAACCTATTGGACTAAACCTATTGGACTATAGACTAAACCTATTGGACTACAGACTAAACCTATTGGACTATGGACTACACCCATTGGACTATAGACTATACCCATTGGACTATAGACTATACCCATTGGACTATAGACTATACCCATTGGACTATAGACTATACCCATTGGACTATAGACTATACCCATTGGACTATAGACTATACCCATTGGACTATAGACTATACCCATTGGACTATAGACTATACCCATTGGACTATAGACTATACCCATTGGACTATAGACTATACCCATTGGACTATAGACTATACCCATTGGACTATACCCATTGGACTATAGACTGTACCCATTGGACTATAGACTGTACCCATTGGACTATAGACTGTACCCATTGGACTATAGACTGTACCCATTGGACTATAGACTAAACCTATTGGACTATAGATTATACCTATTGGACTATAGACTATACCTATTGGACTACACCTATTGGACTAAAGCCAGAAGCCTGAATCTAATGTGACCAGCTAGTACCATTTATGGTTATACTACCGTATTACTGGAAAAGGTTGACTTGCGCTTTCGCTTTCACAATGAATGTCCCCTTTCACTGTACCCATCCGGTGTATGTGACAATACATCTATCATTATTATAATCTTCAGAACATGAGTCATGACAAGCGATGGAGACAGTAGCTAGGAGTATTCTGTGAAAATAGTAATTACCTTGTTGTACCAAGCATCACGAAGCCAAGGGCAACGGTCAGGAATATTTTCTATTGGACTATAGACTAAACCTATTGGACTATAGACTAAACCTATTGGACTATACCTATTGGACTATAGACTAAACCTATTGGACTATACCTATTGGACTATAGACTAAACCTATTGGACTATAGACTATGCCTATTGGACTATAGACTATTGGACTATAGACAATACCTATTGGACTACACCTATTGGACTATAGACTATACCTATTGGACTATACCCATTGGACCATAGACTATTGGACCATACCTATTGGACTATAGACTATTGGACTATACCTATTGGACTATAGACTATACCTATTGGACTATACCTATTGGACTATAGACTATTGGACTATAGACTATACCTATTGGACTACACCTATTGACTATAGACTATACCTATTGGACTATAGACTAAACCTATTGGACCATACCTATTGGACTATAGACTAAACCTATTGGACTATACCTATTGGACTATAGACTAAACCTATTGGACTATACCTATTGGACTACACCTATTGGACTATAGACTATGCCTATTGGACTACACCTATTGGACTATACCTATTGGACTATAGAACTATAGACGATACCTATTGGACTACACCTATTGGACTATAGACTATACCTATTGGACTATACCCATTGGACTATAGACTATTGGACCATACCTATTGGACTATAGACTATTGGACTATAGACTATACCTATTGGACTATAGACTATTGGACTATAGACTATACCTATTGGACTACACCTATTGGACTATAGCCTATTGGACTATAGACTATACCTATTGGACTACACCTATTGACTATAGACTATACCTATTGGACTATAGACTATACCTATTGGACTATAGACTAGACCTATTGGACTATAGACTAAACCTATTGGACTATAGACTAAACCTATTGGACTATAGACTAAACCTATTGGACGATAGACTATACCCATTGGACGATAGACTATACCCATTGGACTAAACCTATTGGACTATAGACTAAACCTATTGAACTAAACCTATTGGACTATAGACTAAACCTATTGGACTATAGACTAAACCTATTGGACTAAACCTATTGGACTATACCTATTGGACTATAGACTAAACCTATTGGACTATAGACTACACCCATTGGACTATAGACTAAACCTATTGGACTATAGACTAAACCTATTGGACTAAACCTATTGGACTATAGACTAAACCTATTGGACTATAGACTAAACCTATTGGACTAAACCTATTGGACTATAGACTAAACCTATTGGACTATAGACTAAACCTATTGGACTAAACCTATTGGACTATAGACTAAACCTATTGGACTATAGACTACACCCATTGGACTATAGCCTATACCCATTGGACTATAGACTATACCCATTGGACTATAGACTATACCCATTGGACTATAGACTATACCCATTGACTATAGACTATAGACTATACCCATTGTACTATAGACTGTACCCATTGTACTATAGACTGTACCCATTGGACTATAGACTGTACCCATTGGACTATAGACTGTACCCATTGGACTATAGACTGTACCCATTGGACTATAGACTGTACCCATTGGACTATAGACTGTACCCATTGGACTATAGACTATACCATTGGACTATAGACTAAACCTATTGGACTATAGATTATACCTATTGGACTATAGATTATACCTATTGGACTATAGACTATACCTATTGGACTATAGACTATACCATTGGACTATAGATTATACCTATTGGACTATAGATTATACCTATTGGACTATAGACTATACCATTGGACTATAGATTAAACCTATTGGACTATAGATTATACCTATTGGACTATAGATTATACCTATTGGACTATAGACTATACCTATTGGACTACACCTATTGGACTATAGACTATACCTATTGGACTACACCTATTGGACTAAAGCCAGAAGCCTGAATCTAATGTGACCAGCTAGTACCATTTATGGTTATACTACCGTATTACTGGAAAAGGTTGACTTGCGCTTTCGCTTTCACAATGAATGTCCCCTTTCACTGTACCCATCCGGTGTATGTGACAATACATCTATCATTATTATAATCTTCAGAACATGAGTCATGACAAGCGATGGAGACAGTAGCTAGGAGTATTCTGTGAAAATAGTAATTACCTTGTTGTACCAAGCATCACGAAGCCAAGGGCAACGGTCAGGAATATTTTCTATTGGACTATAGACTAAACCTATTGGACTATAGACTAAACCTATTGGACTATAGCCTATACCCATTGGACTATAGCCTATACCCATTGGACTATAGACTATACCCATTGGACTATAGACTATACCCATTGGACTATAGACTATACCCATTGGACTATACCCATTGGACTATAGACTATACCCATTGGACTATAGACTATACCCATTGGACTATAGACTATACCCATTGTACTATAGACTGTACCCATTGGACTATAGACTGTACCCATTGGACTATAGACTGTACCCATTGGACTATAGACTGTACCCATTGGACTATAGACTGTACCCATTGGACTATAGACTGTACCCATTGGACTATAGACTGTACCCATTGGACTATAGACTATACCATTGGACTATAGACTAAACCTATTGGACTATAGATTATACCTATTGGACTATAGACTATACCTATTGGACTACACCTATTGGACTATAGACTATACCTATTGGACTACACCTATTGGACTAAAGCCAGAAGCCTGAATCTAATGTGACCAGCTAGTACCATTTATGGTTATACTACCGTATTACTGGAAAAGGTTGACTTGCGCTTTCGCTTTCACAATGAATGTCCCCTTTCACTGTACCCATCCGGTGTATGTGACAATACATCTATCATTATTATAATCTTCAGAACATGAGTCATGACAAGCGATGGAGACAGTAGCTAGGAGTATTCTGTGAAAATAGTAATTACCTTGTTGTACCAAGCATCACGAAGCCAAGGGCAACGGTCAGGAATATTTTCTATTGGACTATAGACTAAACCTATTGGACTATACCTATTGGACTATAGATGAAACCTATTGGACTATACCTATTGGACTATAGACTATACCTATTGGACTATAGACTAAACCTATTGGACTATACCTATTGGACTATACCTATTGGACTATACCTATTGGACTATAGACTATACCTATTGGACTATAGACTATGCCTATTGGACTATACCTATTGGACTATACCTATTGGACTATAGACTATACCTATTGGACTATAGACTACACCTATTGGACTATACCTATTGGACTATAGATTATACCTATTGGACTATACCTATTGGACTATAGACTATGCCTATTGGACTACACCTATTGGACTATACCTATTGGACTATTGGACTATAGACGATACCTATTGGACTATACCCATTGGACTATAGACTATTGGACCATACCTATTGGACTATAGACTATTGGACTATAGACTATTGGACTATAGACTATACCTATTGGACTGTAGACTATTGGACCATACCTATTGGACTATAGACTATTGGACTATAGACTATACCTATTGGACTATAGACTATACCTATTGGACTATAGACTATACCTAT
Organism: Oncorhynchus tshawytscha; assembly: GCF_018296145.1. Taxonomy (NCBI): domain Eukaryota; kingdom Metazoa; phylum Chordata; class Actinopteri; order Salmoniformes; family Salmonidae; genus Oncorhynchus; species Oncorhynchus tshawytscha. The sequence continues at coordinate 180,806 of NW_024609761.1, forward strand.
TGGACTATAGACTATACCTATTGGACTATAGACTATGCCTATTGGACTACACCTATTGGACTATACCTATTGGACTATAGATTATACCTATTGGACTATACCTATTGGACTATAGACTATGCCTATTGGACTACACCTATTGGACTATACCTATTGGACTATAGACTATACCTATTGGACTATAGACTATTGGACCATACCTATTGGACTATAGGCTATTGGACTATAGACTATTGGACTATAGACTATACCTATTGGACTATAGACTATTGGACTATAGACTATACCTATTGGACTATAGACTATTGGACTATAGACTATTGGACTATAGACTATACCTATTGGACTATAGACTATACCTATTGGACTATAGACTAAACCTATTGGACTATAGACTAAACCTATTGGACTATACCTATTGGACTATAGACTAAACCTATTGGACTATACCTATTGGACTATAGACTAAACCTATTGGACTATACCTATTGGACTATAGACTATGCCTATTGGACTACACCTATTGGACTATACCCATTGGACTATAGACTATTGGACTATAGACAATACCTATTGGACTACACCTATTGGACTATAGACTATACCCATTGGACCATAGACTATTGGACCATACCTATTGGACTATAGACTATTGGACTATACCTATTGGACTATAGACTATACCTATTGGACTATAGACTATTGGACTACACCTATTGACTATAGACTATACCTATTGGACTATAGACAATACCTATTGGACTACACCTATTGGACTATAGACTAAACCTATTGGACTATACCTATTGGACTATAGACTATGCCTATTGGACTACACCTATTGGACTACACCTATTGGACTATACCTATTGGACTATAGACTATACCTATTGGACTATAGACTATTGGACCATACCTATTGGACTATAGGCTATTGGACTATAGACTATTGGACTATAGACTATACCTATTGGACTATAGACTATTGGACTACACCTATTGACTATACCTATTGGACTATAGACTATACCTATTGGACTATAGACTATACCTATTGGACTATACCTATTGGACTATAGACTAAACCTATTGGACTATACCTATTGGACTATAGACTATACCTATTGGACTATACCTATTGGACTATAGACTATACCTATTGGACTATACCTATTGGACTATAGACTAAACATATTGGACTATATCTATTGGACTATAGACTATACCTATTGGACTACACCTATTGGACTATGGACTACACCTATTGGACAATAGACTATACCTATTGGACTATAGACTATTGGACTATAGACTATACCTATTGGACTATAGACTATTGGACTATAGACTATACCTATTGGACTACACCTATTGGACTATAGACTACACCTATTGAACTAAACCTATTGGAGTAAACAGCTCTTTGCTGCGAGGTGTGGCTGTCACAAACTGCTCGTCCTGTTATTTCCTGAAATGAACTTTACCTGGCATGTCCCATGTGAGAGGCATCATAGACAGTGGGTCCGCAGCAGTACCACGACACCTTGTTTCCATTCTGGGGAACAAACAGCTCCTGCAATAATACCAGTCTGATATTAATAATAGTACATTTAGCAGACACTTTTATCCAATAATAACAGTCTGCTATTAATCATAGTACATTTAGCAGACACTTTTATCCAATAATAACAGTCTGCTATTAATCATAGTACATTTAGCAGACACTTTTATCCAATAATAACAGTCTGGTATTAATAACAGTACATTTAGCAGACACTTTTATCCAATAATAACAGTCTGGTATTAATAACAGTACATTTAGCAGACACTTTTATCCAATAATAACAGTCTGGTATTAATAACAGTACATTTAGCAGACATTTTTATCCAAAGCGACAGTCATGCATACATTCTATGTATGGTCTTTGGAATCGAACCCACTACCCTGGCGTCACAAGTGCCATGCTCTACCAACTGAGCTACAGAGATGGGATCTAAATGTAAACCTTTATGTTGTACATTGACATCCAGTGTCCTTCTTTCCTATTTGATCATAAGGATTCAGACATCCAAAATGGCTCTCAAACGAGCAAAACAAAAGAAGGTCAACATGTCACCTTGGTGCGTGTGAGGCTGTTGTAGAGTCGCAGCTTTGGCAGGTTGGACCCGGCTGGGGCAGACCAGGGGTGCTGGACCCTCTTTCCCTTTACTAAAAAAACAGAGGACATATTTAATAAGAACATTAGGCAAACTTTTCTCTGAAGAAGGCATATGGAATTGAATTCCCTCAAATCTCTGGATTAATTTTTGTGATTTGAGCGGGCAACTGTCTGAGGGTATGCAAGCCACCACTCTATTCTGATGGCAACCACGCCTGGTCTCCAGAGCACAGGAACACCATGCAGTCTGATGACAACCACCCCTGGTCTCCAGAGCACAGGAACACCATGCAGTCTGACGACAACCACCCCTGGTCTCCAGAGCACAGGAACACCATGCAGTCTGACGACAACCACCCCTGGTCTCCAGAGCACAGGAACACCATGCAGTCTGATGACAACCACCCCTGGTCTCCAGAGCACAGGAACACCATGCAGTCTGATGACAACCACCCCTGGTCTCCAGAGCACAGGAACACCATGCAGTCTGATGACAACCACCCCTGGTCTCCAGAGCACAGGAACACCATGCAGTCTGTGGGCCTTCATCAAAGATACAGGCCTGCTACCAGTAGACTTAGTTTGCGTGGGGTGAGGTGTGGAAAGCAACACACTAGCTAGCCCTCAAAGTGCCCACACAGGAAGGAACACAAGTGTGATGAAACAATAAAACGATTCCGGGATGGGAAAGAGTCCAATGAAACAACCAACCGGTGGTCCTCCTGCCACTAGCCGTTAACACTGTTGACAAATCAATACAGGACTAAAAGAACGGTAGACTTCCATGATTGCAAAATGCTAATCATGCAAATGTTATTATGGGTCCATATTGAACAGGGGCTTGGGCTATATCTGACACTATGAGTCCATATTGAACAGGGGCTTGGGCTATATCTGACACTATGAGTCCATATTGAACAGGGGCTTGGGCTATATCTGACACTATGAGTCCATATTGAACAGGGGCTTGGGCTATATCTGACACTGAGTCCATATTGAACAGGGGCTTGGGCTATATCTGACACTATGAGTCCATATTGAACAGGGGCTTGGGCTATATCTGACACTGAGTCCATATTGAACAGGGGCTTGGGCTATATCTGACACTATGAGTCCATATTGAACAGGGGCTTGGGCTATATCTGACACTAAATCCATATTGAACAGGGGCTTGGGCTATATCTGACACTATGAGTCCATATTGAACAGGGGCTTGGGCTATATCTGACACTATGAGTCCATATTGAACAGGGGCTTGGGCTATATCTGACACTATGAGTCCATATTGAACAGGGGCTTGGGCTATATCTGACACTATGAGTCCATATTGAACAGGGGCTTGGGCTATATCTGACACTATGAGTCCATATTGAACAGGGGCTTGGGCTATATCTGACACTATGAGTCCATATTGAACAGGGGCTTGGGCTATATCTGACACTATGAGTCCATATTGAACAGGGGCTTGGGCTATATCTGATAATATGAGTCCATATTGAACAGGGGCATGGGAAATATCTGACACTACGAGTCCATATTGAACAGGGGCTTGGACTATATCTGACACTATGAATCTATATTGAACAGGGGCTTGGACTATATCTGACACTATAAATCCATATTGAACAGGGGCTTGGGCTATATCTGACACCGAGTCCATATTGAACAGGGGCTTGGGCTATATCTGACACTATGAATCTATATTGAACAGGGGCTTGGGAAATATCTGACACTATAAATCCATATTGAACAGGGGCTTGGGCTATATCTGACACTATGAATCTATATTGAACAGGGGCTTGGGAAATATCTGACACTATAAATCCATATTGAACAGGGGCTTGGGCTATATCTGACACTATAAATCCATATTGAAAAGGGGCGTGGGCTATATCTGATAATATGAGTCCATATTGAACAGGGGCTTGGGAAATATCTGACACTACGAGTCCATATTGAACAGGGGCTTGGCCTATATCTGACACTATTAAGCTTCTATGAAGCTCTTGCCCAATGTACCGCTCCTGAAATAATGAAGGATAGGCCCACCAGCTTTAAATGTAGCATCTCATTTTAGAGGGTCTGTCAGCAGAACACAAGGGTATTGCCAGAATCCTGAATCTAATGTGACCAGCTAGGACCATTTATGGTTATACTACCGTATTCCTGGAAAAGGTTGACTTGCGCTTTCGCTTTCACAATGAATGTCCCCTTTCACTGTACCCATCCGGTGTATTTGACAATAAAACATTTTTAAAAAAACAAGTGCTGGAGACCATAGCTATGAGTATTCTGTGAAAATAGTTGTGACTGGTTACCGAGCATCACGAAGCCAACAGTACAACGGTCAGAACTACTCTCACAGAATACTCTTAGCTACGGTCACCATCTCCAGGACTTGTCATAACTCATGTTCTGGAAAAAAAATAACAATTGTTGTATTGTCACATACACCAGATAGGTGCAGTGAAAGGTGACATTCATTGTGAAAGCGAAATTCAACCTTTACCCTCAAACCACTCCAGCCCCTGATGATGAGATCTGTTTTTGTGTGGCCCCCACCCCCTCAAAGGTGCCCATCCCTGATTTAAATACATTCAGGATGCCTGATCATAGGTGGAAGAATGCCATTAATTTAATTGACTATTTAAATAGCTAACCTTACCGACATTCCAAAGTGACCATGCACTATCGGTCTAGTCTAGGGGCGGGGGGGGCCATGACTGCCCTTATGCAGTGGGCTACTCTAGTCTAAGGGGAGCATCCCTATCCTGTCCATGAGCCCTGGACTCTACTCACTGCTGCTATCTGGGCTGGGGGTCTCCCGCTGCAGGGCTGCTATGTGCCTGTACCAGCGCAGAGCGTGCACGTGCTGCGGGGCCGGGGGCCTGTGCAGGAGCTCAAAGACCTCCTGGTCCACCCGAGAGGGGCTGAACCCAGCCAGGTAGCTGCGGGAGCTCAGGTACTCATTCAGAGCCACGGTGGCTGTGGCCTCCTCACTTGTGTGCAGCAAGAAGCCATAATCAAAGGCTGTGGAAAACAAGACGGCACACATTCACCCACAGACAAGACACCATTGAAAAACCAAAACTAATTTCCGATTGGTTTCGTCTCTAGACAAGGCAAAGAATTTGATGCCCAAGAACGTTGTGCTGCTGTATTTGCTAATCAACCCTCTTGCTGATCAATGCAATCTGAAAGTGGACAACTGGCTAAGAGCTTTGACTATTTCATCTGATTTGGTGTATTAACTTAAAGGCCCAAGCTATCATTTCAACAACCTGACCATGCCCACTTTGTTTGGTGAACTGGGGGATGGGAGTCTAACCAATTCATAAACAGAGTTACAGGATGCAATGAGATGTGCCTTATGTACACAGTATATTCATGGTTTATTTACAAATACTCAAATGACAATGTAAACAATGCTGTATTAACCTTTCATGTTGGTGTTTTGACCACATCATTGGTTATGTTAGGACACAGCTGTACTAAGATCATAACAGCGCTGGAGGAAATCTTAACGTATCCCGTTAACATGAAAGGAACACAACAGGAGGGTTATAATTCATTCTGTGTTCCCGGTCCAAAATGACCGCCCCCATTATAGCTGATTATGAGTCCATATTAATACATATATTATCACCTAATGTTGTGTTAGATCTTTTCATCAAGTTCTTGTGAACATTACAAGTGTTGAACTTCTTTCTATTTGCTATTTATGGCCTGTAGGCCTCATTGACCTGAGCTCTCATATGGCCTGTAGGCCTCATTGACCTGAACTTTAGTTATGGCCTTTAAAATACAATAAGTATGGCCTTAGGCCTCATTGACCTGAGCTCATACAACTAGTTATGGCCTGTAGGCCTCATTGACCTGAGCTCATACAACTAGTTATGTCCTGTAGGCCTCATTGACCTGAGCTCATACAACTAGTTATGGCCTGTAGGCCTCATTGACCTGAGCTCATACAACTCGTTTTTTGAGTTTAAAAAAATAATGTATGGATTATTTTGACTATAACAAATACTCAGATGAAACATATTGTTCTATTTATCACAGACTACTTTGTGTCAAAGTTGAACAAGGACTCTCTCTTCCTCACTAGTGTCATGATCAAATATATGATCAAGAGCCTCACATACAGTATATCGTTTGGTCATTGTGCTGCCACAGAATGAATTGTGAGCAAGGCCTCAAAAAAAGCTTTATATACCAGAGCTGCAAGAAAAGCTCTATATATTATTGAACTATTGGACTATAGACTAAACCTATTGAACTAAACCTATTGGACTATAGACTACACCCTTGGACTATAGACTAAACCTATTGGACTATAGACTACACCCATTGGACTATAGACTAAACCTATTGGACTATAGACTAAACCTATTGGACTATACATATTGGACTAAACCTATTGGACTAAACTTATTGGACTATAGACTAAACCTATTGGACTATAGACTAAACCTATTGGACTATAGACTAAACCTATTGGACTAAACCTATTGGACTATAGACTATACCATTGGACTATAGACTAAACCTATTGGACTATAGACTAAACCTATTGGACTAAACCTATTGGACTATAGACTAAACCTATTGGACTAAACCCATTGGACTATAGACTATACCTATTGGACTAAACCCATTGGACTATAGACTATACCCATTGGACTATAGACTATACCCATTGGACTATAGACTATACCCATTGGACTATAGACTATACCCATTGGACTATAGACTATACCATTGGACTATAGACTATACCCATTGGACTATAGACTATACCCATTGGACTATAGACTATACCCATTGGACTATAGACTAAACCTATTGGACTATAGATTATACCTATTGGACTATACCTATTGGACTATAGACTATACCTATTGGACTACACCTATTGGACTAAAGCCAGAAGCCTGAATCTAATGTGACCAGCTAGTACCATTTATGGTTATACTACCGTATTACTGGAAAAGGTTGACTTGCGCTTTCGCTTTCACAATGAATGTCCCCTTTCACTGTACCCATCCGGTGTATGTGACAATACATCTATCATTATTATAATCTTCAGAACATGAGTCATGACAAGCGATGGAGACAGTAGCTAGGAGTATTCTGTGAAAATAGTAATTACCTTGTTGTACCAAGCATCACGAAGCCAAGGGCAACGGTCAGGAATATTTTCTATTGGACTATAGACTATGCCTATTGGACTATACCTATTGGACTATACACTAAACCTATTGGACTATAGACTACACCTATTGGACTATACCTATTGGACTATAGACTAAACCTATTGGACTATACCTATTGGACTATAGATGAAACCTATTGGACTATACCTATTGGACTATAGACTATACCTATTGGACTATAGACTATACCTATTGGACTATAGACTAAACCTATTGGACTATACCTATTGGACTATACCTATTGGACTATACCTATTGGACTATAGACTATACCTATTGGACTATAGACTATGCCTATTGGACTATACCTATGACACTATGAATCTATATTGAACAGGGGCTTGGGAAATATCTGACACTATAAATCCATATTGAACAGGGGCTTGGGCTATATCTGACACTATAAATCCATATTGAAAAGGGGCGTGGGCTATATCTGATAATATGAGTCCATATTGAACAGGGGCTTGGGAAATATCTGACACTACGAGTCCATATTGAACAGGGGCTTGGCCTATATCTGACACTATTAAGTCTGACACTATTAAGCTTCTATGAAGCTCTTGCCCAATGTACCGCTCCTGAAATAATGAAGGATAGGCCCACCAGCTTTAAATGTAGCATCTCATTTTAGAGGGTCTGTCAGCAGAACACAAGGGTATTGCCAGAATCCTGAATCTAATGTGACCAGCTAGTACCATTTATGGTTATACTACCGTATTCCTGGAAAAGGTTGACTTGCGCTTTCACTTTCACAATGAATGTCCCCTTTCACTGTACCCATCCGGTGTATTTGACAATAAAACATTTTTTTTAAAACAAGTGCTGGAGACCATAGCTATGAGTATTCTGTGAAAATAGTTGTGACTGGTTACCGATCATCACGAAGCCAACAGTACAACGGTCAGAACTACTCTCACAGAATACTCTTAGCTACGGTCACCATCTCCAGGACTTGTCATAACTCATGTTCTGGAAAAAAAATAACAATTGTTGTATTGTCACATACACCAGATAGGTGCAGTGAAAGGTGACATTCATTGTGAAAGCGAAATTCAACCTTTACCCTCAAACCACTCCAGCCCCTGATGATGAGATCTGTTTTTGTGTGGCCCCCACCCCTCAAAGGTGCCCATCCCTGATTTAAATACATTCAGGATGCCTGATCATAGGTGGAAGAATGCCATTAATTTAATTGACTATTTAAATAGCTAACCTTACCGACATTCCAAAGTGACCATGCACTATCGGTCTAGTCTAGGGGCGGGGGGCCATGACTGCCCTTATGCAGTGGGCTACTCTAGTCTAAGGGGAGCATCCCTATCCTGTCCATGAGCCCTGGACTCTACTCACTGCTGCTATCTGGGCTGGGGTCTCCCGCTGCAGGGCTGCTATGTGCCTGTACCAGCGCAGAGCGTGCACGTGCTGCGGGGCCGGGGGCCTGTGCAGGAGCTCAAAGACCTCCTGGTCCACCCGAGAGGGGCTGAACCCAGCCAGGTAGCTGCGGGAGCTCAGGTACTCATTCAGAGCCACGGTGGCTGTGGCCTCCTCACTTGTGTGCAGCAAGAAGCCATAATCAAAGGCTGTGGAAAACAAGACGGCACACATTCACCCACAGACAAGACACCATTGAAAAACCAAAACTAATTTCCGATTGGTTTCGTCTCTAGACAAGGCAAAGAATTTGATGCCCAAGAATGTTGTGCTGCTGTATTTGCTAATCAACCCTCTTGCTGATCAATGCAATCTGAAAGTGGACAACTGGCTAAGAGCTTTGACTATTTCATCTGATTTGGTGTATTAACTTAAAGGCCCAAGCTATCATTTCAACAACCTAACCATGCCCACTTTGTTTGGTGAACTGGGGGATGGGAGTCTAACCAATTCATAAACAGAGTTACAGGATGCAATGAGATGTGCCTTATGTACACAGTATATTCATGGTTTATTTACAAATACTCAAATGACAATGTAAACAATGCTGTATTAACCATTCATGTTGGTGTTTTGACCACATCATTGGTTATGTTAGGACACAGCTGTACTGAGATCATAACAGCGCTGGAGGAAATCTGAACGTATCCCGTTAACATGAAAGGAACACAACAGGAGGGTTATAATTCATTCTGTGTTCCCGGTCCAAAATGACCGCCCCCATTATAGCTGATTATGAGTCCATATTAATACATATATTATCACCTAATGTTGTGTTAGATCTTTTTATCAACTTCTTGTGAACATTACAAGTGTTGAACTTCTTTCTATTTGCTATTTATGGCCTGTAGGCCTCATTGACCTGAGCTCATACAACTAGTTATGGCCTGTAGGCCTCATTGACCTGAACTCATACAACTAGTTATGGCCTGTAGGCCTCATTGACCTGAGCTCATACAACTAGTTATGGCCTGTAGGCCTCATTGACCTGAGCTCATACAACTAGTTATGGCCTGTAGGCCTCATTGACCTGAGCTCATACAACTAGTTATGTCCTGTAGGCCTCATTGACCTGAGCTCATACAACTAGTTATGGCCTGTAGGCCTCATTGACCTGAGCTCATACAACTCGTTTTTTGAGTTTAAAAAAATAATGTATGGATTATTTTGACTATAACAAATACTCAGATGAAACATATTGTTCTATTTATCACAGACTACTTTGTGTCAAAGTTGAACAAGGACTCTCTCTTCCTCACCAGTGTCATGATCAAATATATGATCAAGAGCCTCACATACAGTATATCGTTTGGTCATTGTGCTGCCACAGAATGAATTGTGAGCAAGGCCTCAAAAAAAGCTTTATATACCAGAGCTGCAAGAAAAGCTCTATATATTATTGAACTATTGGACTATAGACTAAACCTATTGAACTAAACCTATTGGACTATAGACTACACCCTTGGACTATAGACTAAACCTATTGGACTATAGACTACACCCATTGGACTATAGACTAAACCTATTGGACTATAGACTAAACCTATTGGACTATACATATTGGACTAAACCTATTGGACTAAACTTATTGGACTATAGACTAAACCTATTGGACTATAGACTAAACCTATTGGACTATAGACTAAACCTATTGGACTATAGACTAAACCTATTGGACTAAACCTATTGGACTATAGACTATACCATTGGACTATAGACTAAACCTATTGGACTATAGACTAAACCTATTGGACTAAACCTATTGGACTATAGACTAAACCTATTGGACTAAACCCATTGGACTATAGACTATACCTATTGGACTAAACCCATTGGACTATAGACTATACCCATTGGACTATAGACTATACCCATTGGACTATAGACTATACCCATTGGACTATAGACTATACCCATTGGACTATAGACTATACCATTGGACTATAGACTATACCCATTGGACTACACCCTTGGACTATAGACTATACCCATTGGACTATAGACTACACCCATTGGACTATAGACTAAACCTATTGGACTATAGACTAAACCTATTGGACTATACCTATTGGACTATAGACTATACCTATTGGACTACACCTATTGGACTAAAGCCAGAAGCCTGAATCTAATGTGACCAGCTAGTACCATTTATGGTTATACTACCGTATTACTGGAAAAGGTTGACTTGCGTGCTTTCACAATGAATGTCCCCTTTCACTGTACCCATCCGGTGTATGTGACAATACATCTATCATTATTATAATCTTCAGAACATGAGTCATGACAAGCGATGGAGACAGTAGCTAGGAGTATTCTGTGAAAATAGTAATTACCTTGTTGTACCAAGCATCACGAAGCCAAGGGCAACGGTCAGGAATATTTTCTATTGGACTATAGACTATGCCTATTGGACTATACCTATTGGACTATACACTAAACCTATTGGACTATAGACTACACCTATTGGACTATACCTATTGGACTATAGACTAAACCTATTGGACTATACCTATTGGACTATAGATGAAACCTATTGGACTATACCTATTGGACTATAGACTATACCTATTGGACTATAGACTATACCTATTGGACTATAGACTAAACCTATTGGACTATACCTATTGGACTATACCTATTGGACTATACCTATTGGACTATAGACTATACCTATTGGACTATAGACTATGCCTATTGGACTATACCTATGACACTATGAATCTATATTGAACAGGGGCTTGGGAAATATCTGACACTATAAATCCATATTGAACAGGGGCTTGGGCTATATCTGACACTATAAATCCATATTGAAAAGGGACGTGGGCTATATCTGATAATATGAGTCCATATTGAACAGGGGCTTGGGAAATATCTGACACTACGATTCCATATTGAACAGGGGCTTGGCCTATATCTGACACTATTAAGCTTCTATGAAGCTCTTGCCCAATGTACCGCTCCTGAAATAATGAAGGATAGGCCCACCAGCTTTAAATGTAGCATCTCATTTTAGAGGGTCTGTCAGCAGAACACAAGGGTATTGCCAGAATCCTGAATCTAATGTGACCAGCTAGTACCATTTATGGTTATACTACCGTATTCCTGGAAAAGGTTGACTTGCGCTTTCGCTTTCACAATGAATGTCCCCTTTCACTGTACCCATCCGGTGTATTTGACAATAAAACATTTTTTTTAAAACAAGTGCTGGAGACCATAGCTATGAGTATTCTGTGAAAATAGTTGTGACTGGTTACCGATCATCACGAAGCCAACAGTACAACGGTCAGAACTACTCTCACAGAATACTCTTAGCTACGGTCACCATCTCCAGGACTTGTCATAACTCATGTTCTGGAAAAAAAATAACAATTGTTGTATTGTCACATACACCAGATAGGTGCAGTGAAAGGTGACATTCATTGTGAAAGCGAAATTCAACCTTTACCCTCAAACCACTCCAGCCCCTGATGATGAGATCTGTTTTTGTGTGGCCCCCACCCCCTCAAAGGTGCCCATCCCTGATTTAAATACATTCAGGATGCCTGATCATAGGTGGAAGAATGCCATTAATTTAATTGACTATTTAAATAGCTAACCTTACCGACATTCCAAAGTGACCATGCACTATCGGTCTAGTCTAGGGGCGGGGGGCCATGACTGCCCTTATGCAGTGGGCTACTCTAGTCTAAGGGGAGCATCCCTATCCTGTCCATGAGCCCTGGACTCTACTCACTGCTGCTATCTGGGCTGGGGGTCTCCCGCTGCAGGGCTGCTATGTGCCTGTACCAGCGCAGAGCGTGCACGTGCTGCGGGGCCGGGGGGCCTGTGCAGGAGCTCAAAGACCTCCTGGTCCACCCGAGAGGGGCTGAACCCAGCCAGGTAGCTGCGGGAGCTCAGGTACTCATTCAGAGCCACGGTGGCTGTGGCCTCCTCACTTGTGTGCAGCAAGAAGCCATAATCAAAGGCTGTGGAAAACAAGACGGCACACATTCACCCACAGACAAGACACCATTGAAAAACCAAAACTAATTTCCGATTGGTTTCGTCTCTAGACAAGGCAAAGAATTTGATGCCCAAGAATGTTGTGCTGCTGTATTTGCTAATCAACCCTCTTGCTGATCAATGCAATCTGAAAGTGGACAACTGGCTAAGAGCTTTGACTATTTCATCTGATTTGGTGTATTAACTTAAAGGCCCAAGCTATCATTTCAACAACCTAACCATGCCCACTTTGTTTGGTGAACTGGGGGATGGGAGTCTAACCAATTCATAAACAGAGTTACAGGATGCAATGAGATGTGCCTTATGTACACAGTATATTCATGGTTTATTTACAAATACTCAAATGACAATGTAAACAATGCTGTATTAACCATTCATGTTGGTGTTTTGACCACATCATTGGTTATGTTAGGACACAGCTGTACTAAGATCATAACAGCGCTGGAGGAAATCTTAACGTATCCCGTTAACATGAAAGGAACACAACAGGAGGGTTATAATTCATTCTGTGTTCCCGGTCCAAAATGACCGCCCCCATTATAGCTGATTATAGTCCTGATTATGAGTCCATATTAATACATATATTATCACCTAATGTTGACCTGAGTTAGATCTTTTCATCAAGTTCTTGTGAACATTACAAGTGTTGAACTTAGGCCTCATTGACCTGATTTGCTATTTATGGCCTGTAGGCCTCATTGACCTGAGCTCAACTAGTTATGGCCTGTAGGCCTCATTGACCTGAGCTCATACAACTCGTCTTTTGAGTTTAAAAAAATAATGTATGGATTATTCTGACTATAACAAATACTCAGATGAAACATATTGTTCTATTTATCACAGACTACTTTGTGTCAAAGTTGAACAAGGACTCTCTCCTCCTCACCAGTGTCATGATCAAATATATGATCAAGAGCCCCACATACAGTATATCGTTTGGTCATTGTGCTGCCACAGAATGAATTGTGAGCAAGGCCTCAAAAAAAGCTTTATATACCAGAGCTGCAAGAAAAGCTCTATATATTATTGAAACAATATTGCGATTGTTTGTGAGAATGCCAACAGGTGTGGATCCCTTGGGGAGAAAGATTCTATTGGGGAAAGGTTCCCTGTGGGGGCTGCCATGGAAACCAAGAAGGGGTGTGTGTGGGTGTGTGTGTGTGTGTGTGTGTGTGTGTGTGTGTGTGTGTGTGTGTGTGTGTTCGAATACACATGGATGAGGGGGTCTGGGAGATGGAAGTGTGTCCATCTGAGGAATGGACATGTGCCTGAACAAAATTTTATACACTAATTGTAGTCTCACCCATTAATGTCTAATGGCCAGTTATTTTTGACCAGGAACACCACAGGTGTACAAAAGTTAAACAAAACACCCAAAATGTAATGAAAATCATCCAAATGTATTTTGTGTGTTCAGATGCCCTGTTATGGCAAAGTTATGGAACCTTATGACAATCAGATTAAATTAACTACATTTTTCAGAGAAACAAATCCTTGTAAATCGGTCCAATTCGACCAGAATACAGCAGGAGGGTTACCAATGGAGAGATCCCAATGTCGAGAGACTGTTTGTAGACCACTAGCTAGTAGTAGCATCAGATATTTTCACAAGCCATCTAGCTAGCTTGTACAATTGATTGTTATTCGACAGATTTCCTGGAAAAGGTTGAATTGAATTTTCGCTTTCAAAATGAATGTCACTTTTCACTGTACCTATCCGGTGTACGTGACAATACAGAACATTTTCTTCCCAGCACACGACCAACGTCAAGAGCTGGAGACAGTGACAGTAAGCTATGAGTAACGTTATTCTACTAAAATAGTCGTGACCGGTGTCCCGAGCATCACGCAGCCACCAGTACACCGGTCACGACTATTTTCACAGAATACCCATATCCACCGTCACTCTCATGACTCATGTTCTGGACATTCACTGTGAAAGCGAAAGCTTGATTCAGCCCTTTCCAGTAATACGGCAATATAACCATCAATAGTACTACTAGCTGGACGGCACTTTGATTGAAATACATTCGTGACGCTTGATCACACCGACAGTGTCCGCCAGATTGGCTGTTGCATCACGTATGCATCAAATTGGATGCGTAGACGGCTTGACAGAAATGGTAGCAGAAGGTGAATGTTTAACTTTTGTTGCACACATCTCCAGATGATGCTGCGTACCATTTTTGCACAATTACGCTATAGATGTGTAGAATGGCATTCATTTCATTGACTATATAAATAGCTAGCCTTACCGTAGCCAACATCCAATATCCTGCAATAATTTATATTCTGAGAACACGCATTTGCCTTGAAGAGACGCTGCTGATATTTGGAAACTTGAAAAACATGCATCGATTTCAGTACTTACCTAACTCTCCCGAGCTTGACATGTCAACAGTCTGCAATTTCTGATGCAACAATAACGTGCCCGGACGTACACTCTCTCTCTCTAGTCTAGTCTAGACCAATGGCTGTATTCTCTGGACACCCGCGTTGCCTCCCGTTTTCTATGGTCGTCACTAGTTACCACAGTCACAACCAATCATTTGAGGGAGTGTGATTACGAGTATGCCGGCTAAGAAGACTCGCTTACCCGACCAATCAGATAAGGGAGTGTGATGACGCGTATTCCGGTTCACGGGAACCGCCTCGTTTTCGAAATGGAATATATTGTGTTCAAGTCTGAACCAAATTACTAAAAGACATTCGGCAACAAGAATTGGCAATGTCACTAAAATGCATAACATTGAGAAAGGATAAACGTTTTGGGCAAATGGGTAGGTATGTTGCACAAAGATGTATGAATGCCACCAGGAGAAAGACAAAAGCCAAAGAGACGTATGTTGCTGAAATGAACAAGGCAGTAAGTTCAAAGACAGAGCACTAATTTATACCATACACTTTTACAACATTCATTTCATTTTAATAACGTTGAAATACTACACTAACAATGGAATGTTCCTCAATAAAACTGAAGATGAGACTTAGAAACAGGTGTTCCAACTCTGTGGTCACTAAGACCCGTGGCCCTTATTGAAGATGAGACTTAGAAACAGGTGTTCTAACTCTGTGGTCACTAAGACCCGTGGCCCTTATTGAAGATGAGACTTTGAAACAGGTGTTCTAACTCTGTGGTCACTAAGACCCGTGGCCCTTATTGAAGATGAGACTTTGAAACAGGTGTTCCAACTCTGTGGTCACTAAGACCCGTGGCCCTTATTGAAGATGAGACTTTGAAACAGGTGTTCTAACTCTGTGGTCACTAAGACCCGTGGCCCTTATTGAAGATGAGACTTTGAAACGGGTGTTCTAACTCTGTGGTCACTAACTCTGTGGTCACTAAGACCCGTGGCCCTTATTGAAGATGAGACTTTGAAACGGGTGTTCCAACTCTGTGGTCACTAAGACCCGTGGCCCTTATTGAAGATGAGACTTTGAAACAGGTGTTCTAACTCTGTGGTCACTAAGACCCGTGGCCCTTATTGAAGATGAGACTTTGAAACAGGGTGTTCTAGACTTCTTGAAGATCACTAAGACCCAACTCTGTGGCCCTTATTGAAGATGAGACTTTGAAACAGGTGTGTTCACTAAGACTGGCCCTTATTGAAGATGAGACTTTGGTTCCAACTCTGTGGTCACTAAGACCCGTGGCCCTTATTGAAGATGAGACTTTGAAACGGGTGTTCTAACTCTGGTCACTAAGACCCGTGGCCCTTATTGAAGATGAGACTTTGAAACGGGTGTTCTAACTCTGGTCACTAAGACCCGTGGCTCTTATTGAAGATGAGACTTAGAAACGGGTGTTCTAACTCTGGTCACTAAGACCCGTGGCCCTTATTGAAGATGAGACTTAGAAACGGGTGTTCTAACTCTGTGGTCACTAAGACCCGTGGCCCTTATTGAAGATGAGACTTTGAAACGGGTGCTCTAACTCTGATCACTAAAGACCCTGTGGCCTGTATTGCAAGAGTATGTCATGATGAGTATCATTTAATGTGTAGATCAAACTGTATTCCTATCATGTAATACTGTCTATACAAGAACCGTGTATGAATAATGTATTTGTCGCAATATCTGTAAAAACAAACATTTCAAACAAAGTTACTTTTGTCCTCTGAAGAGGGGGGTGGATGGGCCAATAATTGTATATTTTTTAAATAGTATAGAAGTGGGGTAAGGGTGGTGAGTTTTCCCTTACTCTATAAAGAGCTTTGGGGGTCTAGAAAAGTGCCATTTAAATCCAATCAATTATTAAATGTTTTGCAAACTTAATCATATGTTTGACATCTTAAATGATCGTGCCCCAGGTTATATGAAAAACCACATTGATATGGTCTATAACCACCACAGTTACAATACCAGAGCTAGTGTTATGTCTTGTCAAATCCCAAGAGTAAACAGTACTGCGAGGAGCACGTTTCTCTATACAGACATTTGTCTATGGAATAGCCTCCCTTTAGAGATCAAGCAAAGAAAAAGTGGAAATAGCATTAAAAAGCAGGCAAAAGGTTTTCATTTGGAGAAGGTTGTCTAAGTAAGAGAAACCACTCCACTGCCTCTTGTGGCCCCTACTGCTGGTCAGGTGTATTCATTTTAATGATGTGTAATGAATAGATTGTTTTAATGTGAAATTAATATGGTTGGTTTTTAAGGTTTGGGAAAAGTGCAGTGAAGAGTGACACTTTTTAGTATGTCAATATAAATGAATGTATTTATGGTGGTTTGTAATTTTGTCTTGCCTTTTAATCATTGCATGAGTAATTGTTTTTACCATCGAAGACCACTTTGGAAACAAGCGTTTTAAGGAATACTTTCAAGTGATATCCTCTGGGTCCACGTTGTACATTTAGTTGTATATGTCTGTTACCCAAAATAAATTCAATGTAAAAAAAAAAAATCTTCAATAGCTTGAAGACCCTGCCTTTATATCGTTTGATTGGTGACAGCTAGTCTAACTGGGGTCCAAAACATAATGAAAAAGACAGACAAAATACTTTACAATTTACATATATTTAAAAACATGAATGTGTGTGTGTGTGTTCGCATCTATCAGTTACACATACAGTACATGTCATAACATACACACATCAAGTAGGTCACATGGGGGAGAGGCATTGTGCCGTGATGTGTTGCTTTATTTGTTTTTTGAAACCAGGTTTGCTGTTCACTTGCACTATAAGATGGAAGGGAGTTCCATGCACTCATGGCTCTGTATAATACTGGACGTTTCCTTGAATTTGTTCTGGACCTGGGGACTGTGAAAAGACCCCTGGTGGCATGTCTGGTGGGGTAAGTGTGTGTGTCAGTGCTGTGTGTAAGTTCACTATGCAAACAATTTGGTATTTACAAAAAAAAAAGGGTGATTAGTAAATATACAGTAGGAGATATTAAAGGGTGATTAGGAAATATACAGTAGGAGATATTAAAGGGTGATTAGTAAATATACAGTAGGAGATATTAAAGGGTGATTAGGAAATATACAGTAGGAGATATTAAAGGGTGATTAGGAAATATACAGTAGGAGATATTAAAGGGTGATTAGGAAATATACAGTAGGAGATATTAAAGGGTGATTAGGAAATATACAGTAGGAGATATTAAAGGGTGATTAGGAAATATACAGTAGGAGATATTAAAGGGTGATTAGTAAATATACAGTAGGAGATATTAAAGGGTGATTAGGAAATATACAGTAGGAGATAGTAAAGGGTGATTAGTAAATATACAGTAGGAGATATTAAAGGGTGATTAGTGAATATACAGTAGAAGATATTAAAGGGTGATTAGGAAATATACAGTAGGAGATATTAAAGGGTGATTAAAGCAATGCAGTAAAATGGTAAAGAATGTTATAATGACGTTTGCTCTTAGGGTACAATGTACATTATACTATGTTAGATGGGCCTAGAGGACAAGGCCTTAGGGCCTGTAGGAGGTTGGCAATGAGATGTTGTAATGATGAAATGTTATAATGTTGAAATGTTTAAAATATTCGATGTTTAGGATGTAAGGGGGGGTAATGAGTTAGGGAGGAGTTAATAAATTAGGTTGGAGTGAGATTATAATTGAGTGGAGTAAGGAAGGTTGTTTAAAAATGTATGTTTTAAAAGTTAAAGTTAATGAAGTATATAAAAGTCAGAACAGCCAGGAGGTTGAAGTGTACGTCCTGCTTAGGTGAGAAAAGGGCGGGTGTTAGGGGGTGCTGAAAAAAACAACCTTTTGAGCAATACCCGCTTTGGGTGTGACCCACTGAGTGCGTCATTTGAGCATGTGTTAGCCACAAAGAGTTAGCAGAAAGGAAGATGGAGGGTAGCAGACGTTGATTTTAGAGAAGGGGAGGACACCCTTTGAGCTTGCTAGAAGAACCGGTCACCTGCAGGAAGAAGATTTTTATTGTATTCATATTTGTAATTGTACTTAAGGATTCCTCCTAGAATTTTACTTTAAGGTTACCTCATTGTTAGAAGTGTGTTAAAGTAGTTGTTAGAGTTTTTTTTACACCATCTGAGGGACTGATCTTCCTGAGGCGGGAGACAAAAAACTGTTTATCAAGTTGTAGAAGGTAAAAAAAAAAACGTTTTTCTTGTTATTGAGTGTTGTGCTAAAATTGTAATAGACCACAAAAAATGTGGGTTTAGTTAACGGGATTGCAGCCCTAAGAGTTAACGGGATTGATATGACAACAGCCAGTGAAAGTGAGGAGCGCCAAATTCAAACAACAGAAATCTCATAATTAAACTTCCTTTAACATACATGTATCTTATACCATTTTACAGGTAATCTTGTTGTTAATTTACAGCGAAAGCACCACAATCGATTATGTTAGGTCACCGCCAAGTCACAGAAAAATTCAGCCATTTTTCCAGCCAGAGAGGAGTCACAAAAAGCACAAATAGAGATAAAATGAATCACTAACCTTTGATGATCTTCATCAGATGACACTCATAGGACTTCATGTTACACAATACATATGTTTTTTTTTCGATACAGTGCATATTTATATTTAAAAAATCTCAGTTTACATTGGCGCGTTACGTTCAGTAGTTCCAAAAACATCCAGTGATATTGCAGAGAGCCACATCTATTTACAGAAATACTCATTATAAATGTCCATGAAAATACAATTGTTAGACATGGAAATATAGATGCACTCCTTAATGCAACCACTGTGTCAGATTTCAAAAAAGTTTTACAGAAAAAGCAAACCAAAGCAAACCATGCAATAATCTGAATACAGCTTTCAGACAACAAAGCAGCTGTAACATCAGGAGAGTGATGGGTGTGGAGTCAGGTGCAGAGAGCAGAAGTTTCACGGGAAAAAAACGCTTTAATGTCCACAGTAAACAGAAACAGGTACAAAAATGGGTGAAGCCAAAACACAGGCGCAACACAACCCAAAGACCACTGTTACATAAACCGGACAGCTAAAACCCTAAATTAACAATACACCTCCAACGTACAATGACAACAAGCCCGCACAAACACAAGCGGGCTAAACGAACTTAAATAATACCCACCCCAAAACCCCAACAAGGAACAGGTGAAAACAATTAGACCAAAACAAACGAAAAGGAAAAAGGGATCGGTGACAGCTAGTAGACCGGCGACGACGACCGCCGAGCGCCACCCGAACAGGAAAGGGAGCCACCTTCGGTGATATTTGTGACAGCCTCCAAAAAGATATCCGCCATATTGGGTAGTCAACATTAGTCATAAATAGCATTATAAATATTCACTTACCTTTGATGATCTTCATCAGAATGCACTCAGAGGAATCCCAGTTCCACATTAAATGTTTGATTTGTCAAATGTCAAAAAGTTCCGTTACTGTCCGTAGAAACATGTCAAACGATGTATGGAATCAATCTTTAGGATGTTTTTAACATAAAACTTCAATAATATTCCAACCGGATAATTATTATGTCTGTAGAAAAGCAATGGAATGAGAGCTAAGTCTCTCGTGACCGCGCCTCAGAGCCTGTGGCACTCTGCCAGACATCTGGCTCAAACAGCCCTTATGAGCCCCCTCTTCACAGTAGAATCCTCAAACAAGTTTCTAAGGATGGTTGACATCTA
The DNA here is from genome assembly GCF_018296145.1 of Oncorhynchus tshawytscha. Taxonomy (NCBI): domain Eukaryota; kingdom Metazoa; phylum Chordata; class Actinopteri; order Salmoniformes; family Salmonidae; genus Oncorhynchus; species Oncorhynchus tshawytscha. Next base: position 201,702 of record NW_024609761.1, read on the forward strand.
GTGGAAGCCTTAGGAAGTGCAACAAAACCAATATCCCACTGTGTAGGGGCTGGGTTGAAAATCGACCAACCTCAGATTTCCCACTTCCTGTTTGGATTTCTTCTCAGGTTTTTGCCTGCCATATGAGTTCTGTTATACTCACAGACATCATTCAAACAGTTTTAGAAACTTCAGAGTGTTTTCTATCCAATACTAACAATAATATGCATATATTAGCAACTGGGACTGAGGAGCAGGCCGTTTACTCTGGGCACCTCTGGGCACCTTTCATCCAAGCTTTTAAGGGCACTGAAGGTGTCTATCAATTTAATTCACTGTTGAGTTTCTGAAACCTTGTGTCATCAGAGTCTCACTAAATACTCACTAAACCTCAACTAAATGTTGTAATAAATAATGTGGAAATTGAGCAAATTGATATGACCAAACTGCTTGGAGTAACCCTAGATTGTAAGCTGTCATGGTCAAAACATATTGATGCAGTAGTAGCTAGGATGAGGAGAAGTCTGTCTATAATAAAGTGATGCTCTGCAGCACTATCAATAAGGTAGGTCCTACAGGCCCTAGTTTTGTCGCACCTTGACTACTGTTCAGTTGTGTGGTCAGTTGCCACAAAAAAAGGACTCAGGAAAATTTCAATTGTCTCAGAACAAGGCAGCACGGCTGGCCCTTGGATGTACACAGAGAGCTAATATTAATAATATGCATGTCAATCTCTCCTTGCTGAAAGTGGAGGAGAGATTAACTTCATCACTACTTTTATTTATGAGAGGTATTGACATGTTGAATGCACCGAGCTGTCTGTCTAAACTACTGGCACACAGCTCGGACACTAGAGGTTGACTGATTAATTAGGGCCGATTTCAAGTTATCATAACATTCGGAAATCGGTATTTTTTGACACCGATTTGGCCTTTTTTTTTTACACCTTTATTTAACTAGGCAAGTGAGTTAAGAACACATTCTTATTTTAAATGGCAGCCTAGGAACGGTGGGTTAACTGCCTTGTTCAGGGGCAGAACGACAGATTTTTACCTTGTCAGCTCGAGGACTCAATCTTGCAACCTTACGGTTAACTAGTCCAACGCTCTAACCACCTGCTTTATAATACACTCCACGAGGAGCCTGCCTGTTACGCGGAATGCAGTAAGAAGCCAAGGTAAGTTGCTAGCTAGCATTATACTTATCTTATATAAAACAATCAATCAATCATAATCACTAGTTAACTACACATGGTTGATGATATTACTAGTTTATCTAGCGTGTCCTGCGTTGCATATAATCAATGCGGTGCGCATTCGCGAAATAGGACTGTCGTTGCTCCAATGTGTACCTAACCATAAACACCAATGCCTTTCTTAAAATCATTACACAAGTATATATTTCTAAACCTGCATATCTAGTTAATATTGCCTGCTAACATGAATTTCTTTTAACTAGGGAAAATGTGTCACTTCTCTTGCAACAGAGTCAGGGTATATGCAGCAGTTTGGGCCACCTGGCTCGTTGCGAACTGTGTGAAGACTATTTCTTCCTAACAAAGACAGCCAACTTCACCAATTGGGGGATGATTTAACAAAAGGGCATTTGCGGTAAAAAAAAAAGCACAATCGTTGCACGACTGTACCTAACCATAAACATCAATGCCTTTCTTAAAATCAATACACAGAAGTATATATTTTAAACCTGCATATTTAGCTAAAAGAAATCCAGGTTAGCAGGCAATATTAACCAGGTGAAATTGAATCACTTCTCTTACATTCATTGCACGCAGAGTCAGGGTATATGCAACAGTTTGGGCCGCCTGGCTCGTTGCGAACTAATTTTCCAGAATTTTACGTAATTATGACATAACATTGAAGGTTGTGCAATGTAACAGGAATATTTAGACTTATGGATGCCACCCGTCAGATAAAATATGTGTTTCACTGAAAGAATAAACGTTTTGTTTTCGAGATGATAGTTTCTGGATTCGACCATATTAATGACCTAAGGCTCGTATTTCTGTGTGTTATTATGTTATAATTAAGTCTATGATTTGATAGAGCAGTCTGACTGAGCGGTGGTAGGCACCAGCAGGCTCATAAGCATTCATTCAAACAGTACTTTTGTGCGTTTTGCCAGCAGCTCTTCGCAATGCTTCAAGCATTGCACTGTTTATGACTTCAAGCCTATCAACTCCAGAGATGAGGCTGGTGTAACCGATGTGAAATGGATAGCTAGTTAGAGGGGTGCGCGCTAATAGCGTTTCAAACGTCACTTGCTCTGAGACTTGGAGTAGTTGTTCCCCTTGCGCTGCAAGAGCCGCAGATTTTGTGGAGAGATGGGTAATGCTGCTTCGAGCGTGGTTGTTGTTGATGTGTTCCTGGTTCGAGCCCAGGTAGGAGCCTAAAGTGCCTATAAGAACATCCAATAGTCAAAGGTATATGAAATACAAATCGTATAGAGAGAAATAGTCCTATAAGTCCTATAATAACTACAACCTAAAACTTCTTACCTGGGAATATTGAAGACTCATGTTAAAAGGAAACACCAGCTTTCATATGTTCTCAAGGAACTTAAACGTTAGCTTTCTTACATGGCACATATTGCACTTTTACTTTCTTCTACAAAACTTTGTTTTTGCATTATTTAAACCAAATTGAACATGTTTCATTATTTATTTGTGGCTAAATTGATTTTATTGATGTATTATATTAAGTTAAAATAAGTGTTTATTCAGTATTGTTGTAATTGTCATTATTACAACAACAAAAGAATTGTCCGATTAATCGGTATCCGGTTTTTTTGGTCCTCCAATAATCGGTACCGGTATGGCGTTGAAAAATCATAATCGGTTGACCTCTATCGGACACCCATGCATACCCCACAAGACATGCCACAAGAGGTCTCTTCACAGTCTGCAAGTCCAGAACAGACTATGGGAGGCACACTGTACTACACTGAGCCATGACTACATGGATCTCTATTCCACATCAAGTAACTGATGCAAGCAGTTATGTTAGATTTAAGAAAACAGATGAAAAAAAAACACCTTATGGAACAGCGGAGACTGCGAAACACAAACATTGGCACAGACACACACACACTATTCATACACATGGATTTAGTACTGTAGCTATGTGGTATTGGTGGAGTAGGGGCCTAAGGGCACACAGTGTGTTGTGAAAATGGAATAAACTGCCTTAATGTTGCTGGACCCCAGGAAGAGTAGTTGTTTCTTTGGCAGCAGCTAATGGGGATCCATAATAAATACAAATACAAGTGCATGGCGTTTTACTCTAGGTTTCTGAAATAGACTTGATTAATTGAGGATTTTTAGCATCTGGTTAATTAGTCTATCGGGAACCCGAGTGGCTGGTATAAAGTAACCTAACCGGAGACCCAACTATAGGTACTAAGTGCATTGGTAGGAGTCATCGGGAGGGGTGTCTCAGGGCTAAAATGTGTAAAAACCTGTTTTTGCTTTGTCATTATGGGGTATTGTGTGTAGATTGATGAGGGGAAAAACAATTTAATCAATTTTAGAATAAGGCTGTAACGTAACAAAATGTAGAAAAAGTCAAGGGGTCTTAATACTTTCCAAATGCACTGTACTTTGTCAAGGTGTACAGCCTGTCAGACGACCTGGCCAATCAACTGTGGATAGTGCTGCAGCATGCCATGGGCAAGGCTGGAGGCCACAGTGACGCTGGTGCAGTGCATCCCAACACCTTGGCAGGTTCTTCAAGCTCTACCACAACACGGTGTCCGTGAGGGTGCAGGAACTGGCTACAGACAAGACTGTGTCCCTCACCTGGTTCCTCAATTAATACCTACAAAAGTAAGTCTATACTACCCTCTCTGTGACTCCTACAGACAATTGTAAATTGTTTAGATTTTACATGAATCAAAGGGCGGTACAGAATAAAGCCAATGTCAAAGCCAAATAAATTATTTTCTACCTTCAGTCGTGCTTCTACTAAAACCCCAGATCTAACTGGGTGATCATTAAATCATGGGATTTATGTCTGTTACTTGTTCTTAGCAGGTGAATGATTTATTTTCAAATGATTATACTCGTTAGCTAGCTATGGCTCCATACAGAATTAAGCTAGCGTTTTGATAAATTTAAATAGCTTGCAAAATAACTTTACTTAATCGATTTCGGTAGCTAGTATCAGACTACAACGTTAGTTACAAATCCTTAATAACAATGACTTGCACAATAACTTGCCTAGTTAAATAATGTTAAAAAACAACATTTGCTTCCAAAATGTATTTTGGACAACATTGCCAATATATGCACAACATTGCCAATATACCACGTCTAAGGGCTGTATCCAGGCACTCTGCGTTGCGCGCAAGAACAGCCTTTATTTAGCCTTGTTATATCGGCAATATACCGCACCCCCTCATGCCATATTGTTTAAACATAGTGTAACCGATGTGAAATGGCTAGCTAGTTAGCGGTGTTGTGCGCTAATAGCGTTTCAATCGGTGACTTCACTCGCTCTGAGACCTTGAAGTAGTTGTTCCCCTTTTTTGGAGCGGTGGGTAACGACGATTCGAGGGTGGCTGTTCTCGATGTGTGCAGAGCCCAGGTTCGAGACCAGGTAGGGGCAAGGAGAGTGACGGAAAGCTATACTGTTACAATGGCATGAGGCTGGTAGCATAGCATGTCTCTAAATTGAATAGAGGCAGTTGTTTTCAACAACCCTCATCAAATATTCAAAAATTAATTACACTAATGAGATGTATCCACCAATCCAAAGAAAGGATAGGCAGGTACTGGACAACCCGCCGTGCCGCAAACAGCGACCACGTCATCCAAAAACATGGCAGACATTGGATGTTTAATATCTTTGGCGGTGAGTGATACATTTTTAAAATCTGCGTCAGTGACAATTATTTGAATAATTCAATGGATGTTTTGTTCACAAAGCTGATGACTAAAGTGCAGTGCTTGACTTGGGACTGAAATAGGTTCTGGTACAAACTTTAGGTGCACGAGCTCCACAATACTTTTTGAGTTAACATTCTACAAGACGAACAGTAGAAACTGTGAGGTGCTGGTACTCATCTCTGGTGAGCTCCTGTCCATAGTGTCTTTATTATGCATTTTCAAATCTGACTTCACTATGTGTGGTCGTGTATGGAAATTCGCTTTCTGGTGACGGGTGTCAGTTAAACTGCAGTACCGAAGCCAAACTGTAGGAGCAGTCGAAACCGTGATTCTAGACCGGAACCGTGGCCCCTTGGGATAGACAGTCAGCCTTGAATATGCCCCCTGGAACGTGCCAGAGCGTCCGACGTAAAGCCCACTACCCAGCGTGTAGTAGCTAGCTTACTTGGTGTCGTTGAAATCGCTGCTGAAATGATTTTGAACTAAAAACATATTTGAAAAGGAGCTATTTGAAGATACTACGTGAGTTTGATTGTTGATTTCACCTGCTATCAAACTATTTAGCTAGCTAGCTGTCTGACTAACGTTATCTAGCTAGCTAACGTTAACATAGCTAACTAGCCAGCGCTTCCCACAATTTGCTGCTAGCTAGTTAGCTAATGGCAGTATAAGCGGACAGTTAGTTAACGGATGAATGTCACAACTAGCTATATTAACCAAACAAGGCAACTGGCTAGTATCTTTCTGCCTTGGAATTCACAAAGTTGATCCGGCATTAACGTTAGCTAGCTAACGTTAGCTGACATCAAAGATATTTATAACTAACCCCTTCTATCTGTGCTGATATCTTGCTTGGAGACCATGATTCAGGTTGGTTGCGTTTCAGGCTGTGTTTTATGCAGTCGTGCTGCGCATCTGTCATTGGCCAAACTCAAATAGCACTGCTTTATCACACCATCACGTTACTAGATTTTTGCTCACTGAATGGAACAAATGTTTCCCACCCACTTGTCACATCTGTTTGAGAGAAGGTCCTTTCTAAGTAGCTCATGAGTGGGTGGGTCCTTTCTACCTCAGTAGCTTACGAGGGAAGGTCATTTTTATTCTAGTTGCCTGTGTTGTTCAGTTTTTATCATGTGATGATGTTTTGTCATGTGTTTTCGACTGTATAATACCTCTGGCAGAGTCATGGCAGAAGCTCATCAGGCTGTGGCGTTCCAGTTCACCGTCTCTCCAGATGGCATTGATCTGCAGTTGAGCCACGAGGCCCTGAGACAAATCTACCTGTCTGGCCTGCATTCCTGGAAGAAAAAGTTTATCCGCTTCAAGGTGCTCCAACACTTAAATTGTATTCAAACTTTGTCTCAAGGGAAATTTGCCATCAGCCATACCAATACCAAGTTATACAGACATTCAACAACACTAGTAGCCTAGTGGTTAGAGCATTGGACTAGTAACCGAAAGGTTGCAAGTTCATATCCCCGAGCTGACAAGGTACAAATCTGTCGTTCTGCTCCTGAACAGGCAGTTAACAAACTGTTCCTAGGCCGTCATTGAAAATAAGAATCTGTTCTTAACTAACTTGCCTAGTTAAATAAAGGGAAAAAAAAATAAAAACAACAGTGACATTGATGTGTCAAACAGATTAATATAATTTCCTCCACAGAATGGGGTGATGACCGGGGTGTACCCTGGCAGTCCCACCGGCCTGATGTTAGTGGTGGGGCTGTACATGGGGAGGGCAAAGTACGTCCAAGCTGACCCTTCTCTGGCACTGTTCACCAAAGTGGGTGCTCACCTGCCTGTTAGGTAAAGTCTCAACTCGCTATCCCAATGATGCTGACTGAACTTTGTAAAAATATAGAATCACCATAGATAAAATGACAATTGCCTGATGTTTATGGCCAGTAAGTGATGCTTTGCCTCTCTCCTTGCAGTCGCTACATGTCCTTTGAGAAACAACAGGTGGTTGGCGGCGTGCTAGTTGGCACAGGGCTCTGGGTGGCTATTTTCTTCACCATGCGAACTGCACTCAAGTGGCTGCTCTCCTGGCATGGATGGATGTATGCCCATCACGGCACCGTGTCATGGAGGACACGCATCTGGCTGGTGAGTCGACTGCAAATGACCATGTCAGTTGTTGCCTCGTGGGAAACCGATGCCGGGTAGAGGTGGAGGCTACAGAAATATTATACCTAGAAGGATCATATGTTAACAGACCAGCCCATAATTGTGAGTGCAGGTACTGGTGAAAATCTTCTCCGGGAGGCGGAATCCCCAGTTGTACAGCTTCCAGACATCGTTACCACAGCTCCCTCTGCCCTCGGTGAAAGACACCATCAATAGAGTGAGTGACAGAAACAAAACACAGCACCACTTAACCATCTTTAAAAAATATATATATATAATAATAATAATAATAATAATTAAAACCATTTACTAGAGGGGTACAATGTGGCAATTTTATAGAACTCCTGAAGGTGTGCAATGTTTGTCATACATGTTTCCTCTGCCAGTACCTTGAATCTGCCCATCCGCTCATGGATGACGAACAGTACTTGAGGATGGAGGGTCTTGCCAAGGATTTTGAGAAAGGCCTGGGTCCTAAACTTCAGTGGTACCTGAAACTCAAATCCTGGTGGGCTACAAACTATGTAAGTCACATTTAATTAAATATTGTTTTCATCAGATTTTTTTAGATAGCTTAATTAATTTTCCATAGCTTTTCGTATGATTCCGACATGTCCATCTTCCTGCTTGTCTTGCTGTTCTCAGGTCAGTGACTGGTGGGAGGAGTACATCTACCTAAGAGGCCGTGGACCAATCATGGTCAACAGCAACTACTATGCAATGGTAAGAGTCAGAACTAGCATTATATATAATCAAGCTGCTAGGAATGTAATAATATCACAGACTTACTGAACCCAGGGGCGCAACATCACGAGACTTCCGGGAACGCTTGTGAAACCAGACAGACCAGGCTGGGGTTTGAGAAGTGAAAAATGATTCCAAAGTTATTTATTTTCTCGAAATGTAAAGGCACAACCTAGATTGGAGCCAATGTCTTAAGTAGTTGAACATGTTATTACTCCAACCTCGTGAAACTGACACGTTTTAATTTTTGTCAAAAAACATTAAAACATATAATCTACCTGCAGCGAAGCTGCTTTAACGTTTACATTACATTCAGTCATCTAAAAGACTCCCATCCAGAGCAACTCACAGGAGCAACTAGGGCACGTTGACTGATCTTGAACCAGCGACCTGCCGGCCACCGGCCCAAGCCCCCAACCACCAGGCCACCAAGATCCCCCCCCCCCCACAGTTCCTGAGAGCTGCCCCTCAACCATCCAAGACCCCATAGCCCGCTCCCCCCTCTGAAAAAAAACTCTCCCACAATTCCACACACCTAAAAACCCTCCCAAGCCACTGTCCCCCAATGCCCAAACCAACACAATGAACAAAAGAGAAAACCAAAGGAAAACAACAGACATCAAGGACAACGGTAATCTAAACAGCAAGGCCAACTGGATACATTTCGGTGCATGTGTGGCAATATTTACGTGTGCATTTGAATGCGTGTGTGTATATGCGTGTGTGTATATGCATGTGTACAAGCACCTGCGCGGCATCAGCCTCAGGCAATATCATTTTTTACTTTAGTCTTTGACTGTCATTCTATCCCCCAGTCAGCAACTCCACTCCCACTTGTCTCCAGTTCCTCATCTTAACCCTCAGCTCCCCTCAGCCCATCCCACCTATCTCTGCTGGCCACCCTCTTCAGATTTCTATGCACCATATATCTTTCAACTATGTTGTGATGTCTAACACACTTTGAGTCTATCTAATCGAATAGAATCCACAGATTGCGAGTTGAAGATTAGTAATTGACTGACCTGGTCTCCAGATCTCCCAACAATGCTATTTCTAGGGTAAATTTGAGATTAATGTTCTTACTTTTCAGCCATTCCTGAACCTGAGACCAGAAACAGGCTACCTGAGGGCAATACCAAGACAAATGGTCTATTGATTCTGTATCCTCACAACAATATCTGCAGAGTTGCGATGATTGTATGCCCCAAATATTCAACATTTTGTTGGTTGCAAGAATTCTGTCTTGAATCTTGCATTGTTTTATATACTCTGTGCCATGGAAGACTAGCGAGAGCAGTGATACTAGTGAGAGCAGTGATGCTAGCACACTGCTGGCGAGAGCAGTGATACCAGAGCAGTGATACCAGCGAGAGCGGTGACGGTAGAGAGAGCGGTGATACAAGAGTAGTGGTACCAGCGAGAGCGGTGACGGTAGAGAGAGAGGTGAGAGCGGCGAGAGCGGTGACGGTAGAGAGAGAGGTGAGAGCGGCGGTACCGGCGAGAGCGGTGACGGTAGAGAGAGCGGTGACGCTAGCACATTGCTAGCGAGAGCAGTGATACAAGAGTAGTGGTACCGGCGAGAGCGGTGACGGTAGAGAGAGAGGTGATGCTAGCACATTGCTAGCGAGAGCGGTGATACAAGAGTAGTGGTACTAGCAAGAGCGGTGACGGTAGAGAGAGCGGTGACGCTAGCACATTGCTAGCGAGAGCGGTGATACAAGAGTAGTGGTACCGGCAAGAGCGGGGGTACCAGCGAGAGCGGTGATACTAATGAGTGCAGTTATACTAGCGAGAGCGGTAATGCTGGCGAGAGCAGTGATCCTGGTGAGCAATTTTCCCATAATTTGACAGGTATTTACCTCTCCATGTTTGCAGGATCCTGTCTATTTTTACTAGTTTTCTTTTGAAATTTATTGTGGAGAACTCATTTATATCTTTTGTGATATGAATACCAAGTATGTCTACTTCCCAGTCATCCCATTTTATAGGTAAACTGCAACGTTAACGATCCAATATGAAATATGGTACACTTATCATAATTAGGATTTAGTCCAGAGAGAACAGAAAAGCTTTCTGGATCTTCGATGAGAGATTGCAGGGATCATATCGATGGCCGATACGTATAGCTTATTAAAGAGCCGTGATGCTAGCGAGAGCCGTGATGCTAGCGAGAGCCGTGATGCTAGCGAGAGCCGTGATGCTAGCGAGAGCCGTGATGCTAGCTAGAGCCGTGATGCTAGCGAGAGCCGTGTTAGAGCCGTGTTGCTAGCGAGAGCCGTGTTGCTAGCGGAGCCGTGTTGCTAGCGAGAGCCGTGTGCTAGCTTAGAGCCGTGATGCTAGCTTAGAGCCGTGATGCTAGCTTAGAGCCGTGTTGCTAGCGAGAGCCGTGTTGCTAGCGAGAGCCGTGTTGCTAGCGAGAGCAGTGTGCAGGTTTCTTTTTTTTCTCATCTTATTCAACTGTCACCATGCACCTGCAACAAAGACAGCTCAGATGTGCAAGTGTCGTTTTTTAAATGTTATATGGAAGGAGTACTTTTGAGAGGACAGCCAGCACATGCTCAGTTCGGCGCGAGACGACCGTTAGACCCGATGACGTGTTTCTACTCATGAGCTTAGCTAGCCAACGCCTCCATGACATCGCCTACAAGTTTGATCAGGGAATTCTATTGGAGAAGCACTTTTAGCCTATTTTCATACTGTACTGTCTTTGATGAGTTTGTTATTAATATTATTATATGTTTATGGGTGTTTACCAATTTGGCAATTTCATCAGACTCTATTTGATCAGATTCTCTTGGCAATATTTCTCTTTATCCCTTGTAGATTTTTTTTCTCATTCATTCAGTGATTGTCATCTTTTTCTCCGTTCTCACTCCTCTCTCTTAGGACTTCCTGTATGTGTTCCCCACCAGTCTGCAGGCTGCTCGGGCAGGCAATGCTATCCATGCCATCATGCTGTACAGGAGAATGCTGGACCGAGCGCAGATCAAACCGGTAAATAGCCTTCACTTTTGGTCACTGCTTCTTATCTATTTGCTTTATGACCATAATGTGTGTTCCTCTTCCCTCTGTATTTAATACCAAATGACGTAAATATGGTTGTTTCTGTTTCACACTTGCGGACGGGATGTTTTCTCTGGTGCAGCTCTTTGCACTGGATAAAAGAGTTCCTCTTTGCTCCGCCCAATGGGAGCGCTTGTTCAATACGTCCCGCCTCCCAGGCCTGGAACGGGGTAAGAGGAGGGAGCGTTATTGTCACAGACCAACTTTGGATCCAGCTCACCCCTTATCCCTCCCACCCATTCCTGTCCCCATGGAATTCCTGTTTCACCAGCATGTTCCATAAAAACAAACTCGTGTATCACCCATTTGGCCTGCATTCATAACTTATTGGAATGACTGTTTTTGCACCTAGTGTTTTTGTCCAGAAATATAGTTTATTTTGACCCAGACAACCATATTTCTCAAGTCTGTAACATCCTGGTGAAATAGGAGCAGCTATCTCAAACCCTTCCCCATCCCCTCCAATCATGCCCTTCAATTTTTTTGTATTTTTAAAATCCCCACCCATCTGTCTTCTCTTCTCTTCCGTGGGAGAAATGTTCCCGTGAGCCGTTCTGTTTCCTCCACCACCCCCCACCCCTGTAGCTCCCCTCCTGTCAGTTTCTAGGAGAGCAGGCTTTTGTGCTTTGGTCATTTTTTCATTTTTTGTTCTTTTTGCCTTTCAGCTCATGCTTCAAAATACCATTCCAATGTGCTCAGCGCAATATGAGCGTATGTTCAACACCAGTCGTATCCCAGGCGTAGATACAGGTAGATGGCCACTTCTTCCTACCCAGTCTCTCAATCACACAGACTAAAGCAGTTCTAACAACCAACCAAATTGGTGTAACTAATTGCAGATTGAACAGATTATTTGATCATTTTATTATTCAGCAACGTGGACATTAAATGTACACAGACTTTGCAAAAATATTTCCAGGCAATGTGCACTTTCATACAGGCCAACTGGCAGCGCAGGACGGAGCTGTTTTCTCAATGCCTAGTTGACATAACAGATTGGCTATTTAGGCCCTGGAATAAAAACGGGCTATTTTTTTTGTGACCGAGGCTACAAAGTATCCTGAATTAGACCCCCCTGTAGACTCCCATGATTCATTGCAATCCTCTTCATTGTGTGTGTTTTTTTAAAACTTTTGTTTCATGCCAAAGAATCCCACTGCAGTTCTGACTGCTGCTTGGAAATGACATCAACCATAGTTTGTGCTTTAGAGCCGCTCTCACAAGTCTCTCACTTGAAACAACAGTTCAAAGCACATTTAGTCTCTCCAAGGTATCTGCTTCATACTCTGTCTTAGTTGCTAGAAAACCCCTTTTTACACATGTTGTAGTACTGCAGTTTCCACCTGTTTGTTGTGCTAATTATGCAGTAGGTCCACATTGTGTGACTAGTTTATCAGAGTTCCTTTTAAGCCATAATCATATTCTTATTTAGGTTTTAGTTGGAAGTTACACAAAGTTGTCCCTCTCTACCCTTGTGCTTGTCCAGACACCATCCAGCATATGCAGGACAGCAGGCACATCGTGGTGTACCACCGGGGGCGCTACTTCAAGGTGCCCATGTTCTACGACGGTAAGGTGCTGTCGCCCAGGGCCGTAGAGCAACAGATGGAGCGTATCCTGGCTGACCCCTCTGAACCCCAGCCGGGGGAGGAGTGCCTGGCCGCCCTCACTGCTGGGGACAGGTACGCTAACGCTACACATGTAATGTATACCATTTAGCAGAGGCTTTTATCTAACGCGACGTGTCCATTTTCCTATGGGTAGCCCAGCTGGAATGGAACTGCTCGTTACAAGAGCCATGCTCAACCAACTGAGAGACTCCTTAACAAACACACACCATCTCAGATTGTTGTGAAATAGTTTCTGAGAAATTAACTTAAATGATTGCACCTGAATTGGCAATTTTTTTTAAATTATAGGATTCATATAGTATTCAATATAGTACATTTGGATCCAACAATGAGTAAGACATGAGGATTTCACAGAAATGTACAAAGAAAATCACCCACAGCCCCCATACCCCACGCCCCCATACCCCACGCCCCCCCATACCCCACGTCAATCCCATACCCCACACGTCCCCCCCATACCCCTACCCCACGTCCCCCCATACCCCACGTCCCCCATACCCCACGTCAATCCCATACCCCACGCCCCCATACCCCACGCCCCCCATCAATCCCATACCCCACCCCCCATACGCCCCCATACCCCACGCCCCCATACCCCACGTCAATCCCATACCCCACGCCAATCCCATACCCCACCCCCATACCCCCCCCATACCCCACGCCCCCATACCCCACACGCCCCCATACCCCACGTCAATCCCATACCCCCACGTACCCCACCCCCCCCCATACCCCACACGCCCCCCCCCAATACCCCACGCCCCCATCAATCCCAATCCCAACCCCCAAACAGACCGAGTTGGATCAACCCAACTATTGGAGGCGGTGTGAAAATCCACTGTCAGTAATAAATGATTTGATCAAACAGTTTCCTCAATGGTATGTTCACCCCGCCTGGCAGGGTGCCCTGGGCCGAGGCCCGCGAGGCCTACCTGAGACAGGGCAGGAACCAGCAGGCCCTGGACACTGTGGAGAAGGCTGCCTTCTTTGTGACCCTGGACGACACAGAGCAGCGTTACAAGGCTGAGGATCCTGTCCGATCCCTGGACAGCTACGCCAAGTCCCTGCTGCACGGCAAATGTTACGACAGGTGAGACCGAGGGCTCCAATCCTTCATGTTATGCACAGGGAGTGTGGGAAATGCGCTCTACAAATGAAATATTATTATAATCTACCTGAGACCTCATTTATTCTACAGATTACCCTTTACAAAAATGTTCAAGAATAAGCTGTTATAACTACTTATGAATGTTACTGAATGTTTATAAATTGTTAAGACATTTTCATAAATGTTATGAATTAAATCACTTTTAAATGCTTGTATAATGAATAAATATTCTATAATGAAATACTAGAGTTTGTATCTTACTCCATCCTCAAGCACTGGTTTGTCTTTTTTCTGTAGGTGGTTTGACAAGTCCTTTAACCTCATCGTGTTCAGGAACGGGACCATGGGTCTGAACGCGGAGCACAGCTGGGCAGATGCCCCCATCATAGGGCACCTCTGGGAGGTAGCTAGCAGAGTAGAGCCCTTCTGCTTCTTTAGATGTGTTCATGTTTACAGTGTGTCTGTCTGTATAGGTTATCAGGAATCGCTAGCTGGCAGAACAAATGGTGCATGTCTCTAAATGATGTTATTGTCCAATTGTAGCATGTGCTGTCGATGGACCCTGTGAAGCTGGGTTACACAGAGGAAGGCCACTGCAAAGGAAACCCCCACCCCTCCCTCCCAGGCCCTCAGAGGCTGCAGTGGAACATCCCAGCTGAGGTAGCCTACCACAGGGGGTTTGGGTTAAACTACAATGTTGTAGGCCCTGTTCCCCTTTTCAAACGTGATTTATTGTTTTCAGAATTGTCATCAATTAATGCACATCAGTAATGCACACACAGGCCTTTCCATTCTGTTTGATTGTTATAATGATCAAATCTAATCCCCAGTGATCCTGTCTGTTTGGTACAAGTGTGATAATAGATTAGACAGTAGAAATACCTTCAGATTTCACATCTTTAAGCCACCTGAGCTCTAATCTTTCTGGGGGACCCCCCCCCCCTCAACTGTCTCATCTCAAATCTTCAAATGAAATGAAGAACTGAGGCTCTTTGATCAAACACATCAGAGACCCCAAGTGAAATGGGCTGATTCTCCGTGTCTTTGTTCCCCGTGTGCGGTGCCTCAGTGTCAGACGGCCATCGCCAGCTCTCTGATGGTGGCCAAGGCCCTGGCAGACGACGTCGACTCCCACATCATCCCCTTCAATTGCTTCGGGAAGGGCCTGATCAAAAAGTGTCGCACCAGCCCCGATGCCTTCATCCAGATCGCCCTGCAGCTGGCTCACTTCAGGGTAGGGTCCTTATCTCTGCCCCTGTTGACTGGCAACAATAAAGAGGATCAGCTGATTGGATTAGTCCGTTGGCTGATTAGCCAACTAGGCAGTTGGAAGGAAAGAGGGTAGGATTGATATAATAAAACCCAGGTTGGGAATGTAGCTTCTTTAGGACGTGTGAATGAATACCGGTGTTAAGAGATGATGCTGTAAGTAGCTGTCAACAATCTGTAGTTTGATGAGATAAAAATCCTCCTTAACAAGGACGATAGCTATAACAAACATACTTTTATTATTTATTAACCAAACATGACAAGACTCAAATGTGCCAGCAAGAAAAACTGAGTCTGTACTCTAGTTATAACATGTTATAACCACATTACTGGACTGTTAACTGAGTCTGTACTCTAGTTATAACATGTTATAACCACATTACTGGAGTCTTTACTCTTAAAATAATGTGACCTGACTTTCCTTATTCACCCTGAGTGGATAAATGTTTTATTAAATTGAATTTGTCTTCCAGGACAAGGGGAGGTTCTGTCTAACGTACGAGGCGTCCATGACACGCATGTTCCGAGAGGGTCGCACAGAGACGGTGCGTTCCTGCACCGTGGAGACCTGTGCCTTCGCCCGCTCCATGGTGGAAGACAACCCGGTAAGGATCTTGGTTCAACTGTGATGGTGGATCTGTGAGCGTTACAGGAACTGAAAAGTTGTGGGTCAGTCCTCATGAAATATATGAAGTCCTCATGAAATATACATTTTTTGGCATAAAAAAAATCTGCATATATATATATATATATATATATAAGAAAAATGTATGCCTCCCAAAAATGCAACCAACTATTTCCATATCTTTGCTCATGGGAGAAATTTAAACTATTTCCATATCTTTGCTCATGGGAGAAATGGTTAGATTGTGATATCTGGATGTGTTTGGCCAAAAGAGACAGATTCCACCTTTCCTTAGTACCCCTTTATCCCTCTGTTTCAGACACATTTTGGTTGAATGCATTCAGTTGTGTAACTGAATAGGTCTGCCCCTTTCCTTTTGTCTCCTCCTACCCTTTCCTTGTCTTCTCTGTAGAGAGAGCTGCGACTGAAACTGTTGAAGGAAGCTGCGACGAGACACCAGCAGCTCTACCGGCTGGCCATGACTGGAGGAGGCATCGACCGCCACCTCTTCTGTCTCTACGTGGTCTCCAAGTACCTGGGGGAGGACTCGGCCTTCCTCAAAGAGGTCACATGCAGTATTTTGACTTGTGGATGTTACTATTTGTCTTTAAAGTGGGAATGGAGGTCTTTGTGTGTTTTTGGGTTTTTCTACAGTTAGTTTTCCTTTGAGAGGTTTGTATGTTAAAGCGTGTGTGTGTCCTCTACCATAGGTGCTGTCGGAGCCCTGGAGGCTGTCCACCAGTCAGACTCCCCTCCAGCAGGTGGAGTTGTTTGACCTGGCCAGACACCCAGAGTATGTGTCCAGTGGGGGAGGCTTTGGTCCGGTGAGTTCCCTGCCTGACCTCAAAAGGGCCCTCTACTCAAAATCAATTAGGCTTTAAAGTAGCATTAAAGATTGTCAGATGTTTTCAGACCAGATTCGGGAGTGATATGCCGCCTTAAAACATAATCGCACAATCTTATTGTCTGTGTTCTTCATCCTGGTGCTCAAAAATCCTACGCAATACATTACGCAAAGCAGTCACAACTGTCAGTAAGTGTGTCCATGATTGAGTCTTTGAATGAAGAGATGGAGATAAAACTGTCCAGTTTGAGTGTTTGTTGCTGCTCGTTCTAACTGCAGCGAACTGAAAAGAGGAGCGACCCAGGGATGTGTGCGCTTTGGGGACCTTTAACAGAATGTGACTGGCAGAACGGGTGTTGTATGTGGAGGATGAGGGCTACAGTAGATATCTCAGATAGAGGGGAGTGAGACCTAAGAGGGTTTTATAAATAAGGAGTGATTTACGATAGAGGAATCCAAGTCTAGTTTTAACTTTAGCCTGCAGCTTGGATATGTGCTGAGAGAAGGACAGTATACCGTCTAGCCATTCTCCCCAGTACCTGTATGAGGTGACTACCTCAAGCTCTAAACCCTCAGAGGTAGTAATCACACCTGTAGGGTAAGGGGCATTCTTCTTACCAAACCATAACCATGTTTTTTAAGGCATCTTGACCAACATATGCATATCTGTATTCCCAGTCATGTGAAATCCATAGATTAGGGGCCTAATTAATTCCAATTGTAACTCTGTAAAATCTGCGAAATAGTGGGGGAAGCCTGTAAAGCAATTTTTTCTTCTTAAAGGGCCCAAGTTTTCTCTAATTTTAGCAATTGAAAATCCAGTTGGATATAGTGTGATTATCTCTGTGCTGCAGTGTAATCCTTTTCCACACGCTGATTGTGTTCTCTCTTTTGTGTGTCAGGTGGCAGATGATGGATATGGTGTGTCCTACATCATCTTGGGAGAAAACCTCATTAACTTCCACATCTCCAGCAAGCACTCGAGTCCTGAGACGGTGAGTTGGCTGATCCACATGGCCTATCTTCAATGTTGCTTTCAAATCAGCTGTCCTCACTTGAAACAAAGACATCGCTATCGCCTGGGTAACATACAGACCTGAATTTCATGGTAGACCAGCCACTATTGATACCAACTTCATATCCATATAGGTTATTTTGTATCAGTTTGTTCTAGAACGTGTCTGTTCTAAAGTGTTATTGTATCAGTTTGCCTTAGAACGTGTCTGTTCTAAAGTGTTATTGTATCAGTTTGTTCTAGAACGTGTCTGTTCTAAAGTGTTATTGTATCAGTTTGCCTTAGAACGTGTCTGTTCTAAAGTGTTATTGTATCAGTTTGTTCTAGAACGTGTCTGTTCTAAAGTGTTATTGTATCAGTTTGCCTTAGAACGTGTCTGTTCTAAAGTGTTATTGTATCAGCTTGTTCTAGAACGTGTCTGTTCTAAAGTGTTATTGTATCAGCTTGTTCTAGAACGTGTCTGTTCTAACTAGTTTCCTCTCTGTCCAATAGGACTCTCATCGTTTTGGAAACCTCATCAAACAGGCCATGCTCGACATCTTGGCCTTATTTCAGCTGGATGCAAATGCCTTCAAATGATCTTCTCCCCTCCCCCCTACCTGAAAACCTCAACTTGAACTCTTCCATAGGCTTACTCAGACGAAATGCTGTGTTATGATTTTAGAATGTGTTTTAAAATCATATAATAACAAAATAAGAGTGTATAGGAATGATTTTATAGGGGTGTTTTTTCCATTTTAAGTTGTGTATTGCATGCTAGCTCACAGACCCATGCTGCCATGTGTTGTCCTATGTTGAGGTTACATTCAGCTCATTTCAAAGTGCTGGTGCCTTAATGCACTGTGGTAGTTGAAGTGAGATTTGGAGAGGTGAAGTGAACATTTCAGTCAGCGCTTACAGTACGCCCGCTGTCTTGCGTGCAGTTCTTTTGAGCTGCTAGCTGTGTATTTTGCACTGCGCAAAAGCATTTTGGTTTCTGGGTTTTAATATCAGTTGTTTTAACCGTTGCTCTGTGTACCACCAAGTAAAGGACTGTTGGCAGGGGTACAGTATCCATTCTAGGACAACTCCCATGGATAGGTGATGCTGTCCTAAAATGGACACCGTAACAGCCTTAGAGTCTGACACATTTCAATAGTATTGATTAGTGACAGTTGAAGGATCATACTTAAGGCCCGGTTGCCCAGACCCGGACATAAGTCCTGGACTAAAGAGCACTTGGATATTCTCCTTTCAACATGTTTTTCTGCCCAGGACTATGCTAAATCTGTGTCCAGGAAACCGGCCCTCTGTACTACAGTATAAACACCGTTGGTAAAGTCTTAAAGGGATAGTGCTACATTTTGGCAATTAAGCCCTTTTTCTACTTACCCAGAGGCACATGAACTCATGGATACCGTTTTTATGTCTCTGCTAGCTGTACCTATAGACTTCCAGTTATTGCGCTAATGCTAGTTAGCAATGCCTCACCGAATTACCTTCAACTTCCTTCAAACTGCACCATGAGGCATTACACATCATTTTGTTTGTTAGATGTAAAGTATAATTACAAATATTTGAATTTCAAAAGTATTTGAAATATCGTATAGCAATATAAATGTCTGCTGTAGAAGGGATTCCTTTGTTGCTAAGGTGATAGCGTTACCTGTTTCGTTATAAATATGTAAAACAGCTTATATATATATATATATATATATATACCAAAATAAAAGTATGTTACCAGTGGATTAATAGTTGTATACTGGTTTGACATTTTTGCTGCACTGTCAGGAACTAGTAACACAAGCAATTCACTGCACCTGCTATTAAATCTGATAAACTGTGTACACTACCAATACACTTTGATTTGATGTCAGCCCGACTACCATAGCCGTTCTAACCCAGAAGATGGATCTCTTTAATTGGAATACCAGTACTTTCACTTTGGCCTCTTCACCCCGAGACTGTAATCTACTAGAAGCCTGGTAGGTATGCCTTGACGGATGGATGTACAAGTCCTGTCATAGTCCACAGCTGAAAAGCACTGCACTACCACACTGCTAAGGTCCTGACACATATTTCCTGTTGTGGCTTTCCACTTTGAAGACTGATGATACGTAGCCACGGGCTGAACTTAGAAGTCTCCCCGCAGCGCAACTCATATCTACTGTTACTGCTCTACTCAAGCACTTTTGAAGTCATTTACAAACACTGTCTAACTGCCTTTAGAAGTGTATATGAATATACTCATTGTTAACAACAATGTTAAATGTGCATTCATGTATCCAGGCTTAAACCAGTCCAAGGTGACACAATGACAAATATCTAATTTAGTTTGCTGTTTACCACACCGTTGTAGATGAAGTGAGCATTTTTAAGATATTTACTAATAAAACCAATATAATTTAATGCAAACATAGCAGAGTCTGTCTCCACCTGCTGCCTCATTTCTCTCCCCTTCTTTCTCAGTCGCTGCACTGTCTGACCTGATAGCTAATCAACATAATACTAATAACGCACACAAGGCGATGCGGATGAGTCATCAAAATGTCAAGAAGGAGTTGGCCATGTGCCATTGTCTGGATAGAGCAACAGGGATTACATTACCCACAGGAAATAAAAGGTATGAACTCTGTTGTGTAATTATCCAGGGACAGGGATTACATTCTGCACGTCCTCCTCCAAGGCCAGCTGTCTGGACCTCATGGCTTCATCCAGCGTTAATGGTCAACATGCTGTCGTAGTGAGTTTGTGAAGTTGGTTTAGAAGTATCTTGGGACACAAACCTTTCATACAATTATACATAAAAGTCACCATCATTAGGAAGCATGTAGAAAGACTACATCCAACCCGTGGCAGTATACCTCACACCAACCCGTGGCAGTATACCTCACACCAACCCGTGGCAGTATACCTCACACCACACCACCAAGGTATACTGCCACGGGTTGGTGTTCACCATACTGCCACGGGTTGGTGTTCCGTATACTGCCACGGGTTGGTGTGAGGTATACTGCCACGGGTTGGTGTGAGGTATACTGCCACGGGTTGGTGTGAGGTATACTGCCACGGGTTGCAGTATACTGAGGTATACTGCCACGGGTTGGTGTTCCGTATACTGCCACGGGTTGGTGTTCCGTATACTGCCACGGGTTGGTGTGAGGTATACTGCCACGGGTTGGTGTGAGGTATACTGCCACGGGTTGGTGGGTATACTTGGTGTGAGGTATACTGCCACGGGTTGGTGTGAGGTATACTGCCACGGGTTGGTGTATACTGAGGTATACTGAACACCACGGGTTGGTGTGAGGTATACTGCCACGGGTTGGTGTGAGGTATACTGCCACGGGTTGGTGTGAGGTATACTGCCACGGGTTGGTGTGAGGTATACTGCCACGGGTTGGTGTGAGGTATACTGCCACGGGTTGGTGTGAGGTATACTGCCACGGGTTGGTGTGAGGTATACTGCCACGGGTTGGTGGAGGTATACTGCCACGGGTTGGTGTGAGGTATACTGCCACGGGTTGGTGGAGGTATGAGGTACACCACGGGTTGGTGTGAGGTATACTGCCACGGGTTGGTGTGGTATACTGCCACGGGTTGGTGTGAGGTATACTGCCACGGGTGGTGGTACTGCCACGGGTTGGTATACTGCCACGGGTTGGTGTGCCGTATACTGCCACGGGTTGGTGTGAGGTATACTGCCACGGGTTGGTGTGAGGTATACTGCCACGGGTTGGTGTGAGGTATACTGCCACGGGTTGGTGTGAGTATACTGCCACGGGTTGGTGTGAGGTATACTGCCACGGGTTGGTGTGAGGTATACTGCCACGGGTTGGTGTGAGGTATACTGCCACGGGTTGGTGTGAGGTATACTGCCACGGGTTGGTGTGAGGTATACTGCCACGGGTTGGGTGTGGGTTGGTGTGAGGTATACTGCCACGGGTTGGTGTGCAGTATACTGCCACGGGTTGGTGTGAGGTATACTGCCACGGGTTGGTGTGCAGTATACTGCCACGGGTTGGTGTGAGGTATACTGCCACGGGTTGGTGTGGTATACTGCCACGGGTTGGTGTGAGGTATACTGCCACGGGTTGGTGTGAGGTATACTGCCACGGGTTGGTGTGAGGTATACTGCCACGGGTTGGTGTGAGGTATACTGCCACGGGTTGGTGTGAGGTATACTGCCACGGGTTGGTGTATACTGCCACGGGTTGGTGTGGTATACTGCCACGGGTTGGTGTGAGGTATACTGCCACGGGTTGGTGTGAGGTATACTGCCACGGGTTGGTGTGAGGTATACTGCCACGGGTTGGTGTGAGGTATACTGCCACGGGTTGGTGTGAGGTATACTGCCACGGGTTGGTGTGAGGTATACTGCCACGGGTTGGTGTGAGGTATACTGAGGTATGCCACGGGTTGGTGGTATACTGCCACGGGTTGGTGTGGAGGTATACTGCCACGGGTTGGTGTGAGGTATACTGCCACGGGTTGGTGTGAGGTATACTGCCACGGGTTGGTGTGCAGTATACTGCCACGGGTTGGTGTGAGGTATACTGCCACGGGTTGGTGTGAGGTATACTGCCACGGGTTGGTGTGAGGTATACTGCCACGGGTTGGTGTGAGGTATACTGCCACGGGTTGGTGTGAGGTATACTGCCACGGGTTGGTGTGAGGTATACTGCCACGGGTTGGTGTGAGGTATACTGCCACGGGTTGGTGTGAGGTATACTGCCACGGGTTGGTGTGTATACTGCCACGGGTTGGTGTGAGGTATACTGCCACGGGTTGGTGTGCAGGTATACTGCCACGGGTTGGTGTGAGGTATACTGCCACGGGTTGGTGTGCCGTATACTGCCACGGGTTGTGTGAGGTATACTGCCACGGGTTGGTGTTCCGTATACTGCCACGGGTTGGTGTGAGGTATACTGCCACGGGTTGGTGTGGTATACTGGTTGGTGTGAGGTATACTGCCACGGGTTGGTGTGGTACTGCCACGGGTTGGTGTGAGGTATACTGCCACGGGTTGGTGTGAGGTATACTGCCACGGGTTGGTGTATAGGTATACTGCCACGGGTTGGTGTAGGTATACTGCCACGGGTTGGTGTGAGGTATACTGCCACGGGTTGGTGTGAGGTATACTGCCACGGGTTGGTGTGAGGTATACTGCCACGGGTTGGTGTGAGGTATACTGCCACGGGTTGGTGTGAGGTATACTGCCACAACCTGGTGTGAGGTATACTGCCACGGGTTGGTGTGAGGTATACTGCCACGGGTTGGTGTGAGGTATACTGCCACGGGTTGGTGTGCGTATACTGCCACGGGTTGGTGTGAGGTATACTGCCACGGGTTGGTGTGGCAGTATACTGCCACGGGTTGGTGTGAGGTATACTGCCACGGGTTGGTGTGAGGTATACTGCCACGGGTTGGTGTGAGGTATACTGCCACGGGTTGGTGTGCCGTATACTGCCACGGGTGCCACGGGTTGGTGTGAGGTATACTGCCACGGGTTGGTGTGGTATACTGCCACGGGTTGGTGTGAGGTATACTGCCACGGGTTGGTGTGCCACGGGTTGGTGTATACTGCCACGGGTTGGTGTGAGGTATACTGCCACGGGTTGGTATACTGCCACGGGAGGTATACTGCCACGGGTTGGTGTGAGGTATACTGCCACGGGTTGGTGGAGGTATACTGCCACGGGTTGGTGTGAGGTATACTGCCACGGGTTGGTATACTGAGGTATACTGCCACGGGTTGGTGTGAGGTATACTGCCACGGGTTGGTGTGGTATACTGCCACGGGTTGGTGTGAGGTATACTGCCACGGGTTGGTGTGCAGTATACTGCCACGGGTTGGTGTGAGGTATACTGCCACGGGTTGGTGTGAGGTATACTGCCACGGGTTGGTGTGAGGTATACTGCCACGGGTTGGTGTGAGGTATACTGCCACGGGTTGGTGTGAGGTATACTGCCACGGGTTGGTGTGAGGTATACTGCCACGGGTTGGTGTGAGGTATACTGCCACGGGTTGGTGTGAGGTATACTGCCACGGGTTGGTGTGAGGTATACTGCCACGGGTTGGTGTGAGGTATACTGCCACGGGTTGTGTGTGAGGTATACTGCCACGGGTTGGTGTGTATACTGCCACGGGTTGGTGTATACTGCCACGGGTTGGTGTGAGGTATACTGCCACGGGTTGGTGTGAGGTATACTGCCACGGGTTGGTGTGAGGTATACTGCCACGGGTTGGTGTGAGGTATACTGCCACGGGTTGGTGTGAGGTATACTGCCACGGGTTGGTGTGAGGTATACTGCCACGGGTTGGTGTGAGGTATACTGCCACGGGTTGGTGTGAGGTATACTGCCACACCAACTGGTGGTTGGTATACTGCCACGGGTTGGTGTGAGGTATACTGCCACGGGTTGGTGTGCCGTATACTGCCACGGGTTGTGTGTATACTGCCACACCAGGTATACTGCCACGGGTTGGTGTGAGGTATACTGCCACGGGTTGGTGTGCCGTATACTGCCACGGGTTGGTGTGAGGTATACTGCCACGGGTTGGTGTGAGGTATACTGCCACGGGTTGGTGTGAGGTATACTGCCACGGGTTGGTGTGAGGTATACTGCCACGGGTTGGTGTGTGAGGTATACTGCCACGGGTTGGTGTGAGGTATACTGCCACTGCCACGGGTTGGTGTGAGGTATACTGCCACGGGTTGGTGTGAGGTATACTGCCACGGGTTGGTGTGAGGTATACTGCCACGGGTTGGTGTGAGGTATACTGCCACGGGGTTGGTATACTGCCACGGGTTGGTGTATACTGCCACGGGTTGGTGTGAGGTATACTGCCACGGGTTGGTGTGAGGTATACTGCCACCACGGCCACGGGTTGGTGTGAGGTATACTGCCACGGGTTGGTGTGAGGTATACTGCCACGGGTTGGTGTGAGGTATACTGCCACGGGTTGGTGTGACGTATACTGCCACGGGTTGGTGTGAGTATACTGCCACGGGTTGGTGTGAGGTATACTGCCACGGGTTGGTGTGAGTATACTGCCACGGGTTGGGTGTGAGGTATACTGCCACGGGTTGGTGTGCCACGGGTATACTGCCACGGGTTGGTGTGACGTATACTGCCACGGGTTGGTGGGTACTGCCACGGGTTGGTGAGGTATACTGCCACGGGTTGGTGTGAGGTATACTGCCACGGGTTGGTGTGAGGTATACTGCCACGGGTTGGTGTGAGTATATACTGTATACCACGGGTTGGTGTGAGGTATACTGCCACGGGTTGGTGTGAGGTATACTGCCACGGGTTGGTGTATACTGTATACTGCCACGGGTTGGTGTGAGGTATACTGCCACGGGTTGGTGTGAGGTATACTGCCACGGGTTGGTGTGAGGTATACTGCCACGGGTTGGTGTGAGGTATACTGCCACGGGTTGGTGTGAGGTATACTGCCACGGGTTGGTGTGAGGTATACTGCCACGGGTTGGTGAGGTATACTGCCACGGGTGTGAGGTATACTGCCACGGGTTGGTGTGAGGTATACTGCCACGGGTTGGTGTGAGGTATACTGCCACGGGTTGGTGTGAGGTATACTGCCACGGGTTGGTGTGCCGTATACTGCCACGGGTTGGTGTGCCAGGTATACTGCCACGGGTTGGTGTGAGGTATACTGCCACAGGTATACTGCCACGGGTTGGTGTGAGGTATACTGCCACGGGTTGGTGTGAGGTATACTGCCACGGGTTGGTGTGAGGTATACTGCCACGGGTTGGTGTGAGGTATACTGCCACGGGTTGGTGTGAGGTATACTGCCACGGGTTGGTGTGAGGTATACTGCCACGGGTTGGTGGTGCCACGGGTTGGTGTGAGGTACTACGGGTTGGTGTGTATACTGCCACGGGTTGGTGTGAGGTATACTGCCACGGGTTGGTGTGAGGTATACTGCCACGGGTTGGTGTGGTATACTGCCACGGGTTGGTGTGAGGTATACTGCCACGGGTTGGTGTGAGGTATACTGCCACGGGTTGGTGTGAGGTATACTGCCACGGGTTGGTGTGAGGTATACTGCCACGGGTTGGTGTGAGGTATACTGCCACGGGTTGGTGTAGGTATACTGCCACGGGTTGGTGTGAGGTATACTGCCACGGGTTGGTGTGAGGTATACTGCCACGGGTTGGTGTGAGGTATACTGCCACGGGTTGGTGTGAGGTATACTGCCACGGGTTGGTGTGAGGTATACTGCCACGGGTTGGTGTGACGTATACTGCCACGGGTTGGTGTGGTGTGGGTATACTGCCACGGGTTGGTGTGAGGTATACTGCCACGGGTTGGTGTGAGGTATACTGCCACGGGTTGGTGTGAGGTATACTGCCACGGGTTGGTGTGAGGTATACTGCCACGGGTTGGTGTGAGGTATACTGCCACGGGTTGGTGTGAGGTATACTGCCACGGGTTGGTGTGAGGTATACTGCCACGGGTTGGTGTGAGGTATACTGCCACGGGTTGGTGTGAGGTATACTGCCACGGGTTGGTGTGAGGTATACTGCCACGGGTTGGTGTGACGGGTTGGTGTATACTGCCACGGGTTGGTGTGAGGTATACTGCCACGGGTTGGTGTGAGGTATACTGCCCACGGGTTGGCCACGGGTTGGTGTATACTGCCACGGGTTGGTGTGAGGTATACTGCCACGGGTTGCCACGGGTTGTGAGGTATACTGCCACGGGTTGGTGTGAGGTATACTGCCACGGGTTGGTGTGAGGTATACTGCCACGGGTTGGTGTGAGGTATACTGCCACGGGTTGGTGTGAGGTATACTGCCACGGGTTGGTGTGGGTATACTGCCACGGGTTGGTGTGAGGTATACTGCCACGGGTTGGTGTGAGGTATACTGCCACGGGTTGGTGTGAGGTATACTGCCACGGGTTGGTGTGAGGTATACTGCCACGGGTTGGTGTGAGGTATACTGCCACGGGTTGGTGTGAGGTATACTGCCACGGGTTGGTGTGAGGTATACTGCCACGGGTTGGTGTGAGGTATACTGCCACGGGTTGGTGTGAGGTATACTGCCACGGGTTGGTGTGAGGTATACTGCCACGGGTTGGTGTGAGGTATACTGCCACGGGTTGGTGTGCCACGGGTTGGTATACTGCCACGGGTTGGTGTGAGGTATACTGCCACGGGTTGGTGTGAGGTATACTGCCACGGGTTGGTGTGAGGTATACTGCCACGGGTTGGTGTGAGGTATACTGCCACGGGTTGGTGTGAGGTATACTGCCACGGGTTGGTGTGAGGTATACTGCCACGGGTCGGTGTGACGTATAATGCCACGGGTCGGTGTGAGGTATACTGCCACGGGTTGGTGTGACGTATACTGCCACCTGGGGGTAATGTAGTCTCCACCTGGGGGTAAATGTAGTCTCCACCTGGGGGTAAATGTAGTTTCCACCTAGGGGGTAATGTAGTCTCCACCTGGGGTAATGTAGTCTCTACCTGGGGGTAAATTGCCAGAGGATGTTCTCGTTTAGGCTTATTAGTAAGTCCACTAAATGTTTATACCTCCCAGTCACAGATGTTGATGACGGATAGACATAGGAATAGTCCCAGTACATAGAGGTCTCTGTGACATTTACTATGCATTTGGCATTTACATCTGAGGAGATCACACAAATGATCTACCGGACATGCAGTAATAAGCTCTGGATGTAACATTTAGTGTGCCAGTTCTCTTGTTAAATGTCAAATGACAGTACTTGTCAGTGCTGTTGCGCTGGTATCATTATGAGCTTTTTAAATATAATGGGTCCAATGATTCCTACTACAATAGGCCTTACGAACATTTCCATAATATCTGTGGGTGTGGGGAAATTACAGTGTCTAGTGAAAGTAGAAACATTTTGTTGGTACAGTTTCATTCTTCTCCAGCTGCTCAGATAGGAGAGATGACCTGATCTCCACAGTGTCTGGGTGATATGATCGTCAGTTAGGAGAGATGACCTGATCTCCACAGTGTCTGGGTGATATGATCATCAGATAGGAGAGATGACCTGATCTCCACAGTGTCTGGGTGATATGATCGTCAGATAGGAGAGATGACCTGATCTCCACAGTGTCTGGGTGATATGATCGTCAGATAGGAGAGATGACCTGATCTCCACAGTGTCTGGGTGATATGATCGTCAGATAGGAGAGATGACCTGATCTCCACAGTGTCCGGGTGATATGATCGTCAGTTTCTCAATTGTCCAATTTATTCTGTTTAAAAAGTTAATAGTGTAGTATGCATTAGCGCAAACCTCAGAATACATTTCAATAACAACATCTGAAAACTATGCAAAGACATGAATACTTTCACTAGGCAGTGTACTGTAATACATTCTAGGATGTGAATACTTTCACTAGGCAGTGTACTGTAATACATTCTAGGATGTGAATACTTTCACTAGGCAGTGTACTGTAATACATTCTAGGATGTGAATACTTTCACTAGGCAGTGTACTGTAATACATTCTAGGATGTGAATACTTTCACTAGGCAGTGTACTGTAAAACATTCTAGAATGTGAATACTTTCACTAGGCAGTGTACTGTAAAACATTCTAGAATGTGAATACTTTCACTAGGTAGTGTACTGTAAAACATTCTAGAATGTGAATACTTTCACTAGGCAGTGTACTGTAAAACATTCTAGAATGTGAATACTTTCACTAGGCAGTGTACTGTAAAACATTCTAGAATGTGAATACTTTCACTAGGCAGTGTACTGTAATACATTCTAGGATGTGAATACTTTCACTAGGCAGTGTACTGTAATACATTCTAGGATGTGAATACTTTCACTAGGCAGGATGAATACTTTCACTAGGCAGTGTACTGTAATACATTCTAGGATGTGAATACTTTCACTAGGCAGTGTACTGTAATACATTCTAGGATGTGAATACTTTCACTAGGCAGTGTACTGTAATACATTCTAGGATGTGAATACTTTCACTAGGCAGTGTACTGTAATACATTCTAGGATGTGAATACTTTCACTAGGCAGTGTACTGTAATACATTCTAGGATGTGAATACTTTCACTAGGCAGTGTACTGTAATACATTCTAGGATGTGAATACTTTCACTAGGCAGTGTACTGTAATACATTCTAGGATGTGAATACTTTCACTAGGCAGTGTACTGTAATACATTCTAGGATGTCTAGGCAGTGTACTGTAAAACATTCTAGGATGTGAATACTTTCACTAGGCAGTGTACTGTAATACATTCTAGGATGTGAATACTTTCACTAGGCAGTGTACTGTAAAACATTCTAGAATGTGAATACTTTCACTAGGCAGTGTACTGTAATACATTCTAGGATGTGAATACTTTCACTAGGCAGTGCACTGTAAAACATTCTAGAATGTGAATACTTTCACTAGGCAGTGCACTGTAAAACATTCTAGGATGTGAATACTTTCACTAGGCAGTGCACTGTAAAACATTCTAGGATGTGAATACTTTCACTAGGCAGTGTACTGTAATACATTCTAGGATGTGAATACTTTCACTAGGCAGTGCACTGTAAAACATTCTAGAATGTGAATACTTTCACTAGGCAGTGCACTGTAAAACATTCTAGAATGTGAATACTTTCACTAGGCAGTGTACATTCTAGAACCTGAGATCATGATAGGAAATCAGATTCCATCAAGATGATCTAGTGGTCCAGTTCTGTCGCTGCTATCTGAACACCTCTCCTGAATACATACTCACCATTGACAACTTAAAACAATCTAGATCAATCCCTGATCATGTATCAGTGTGTAACCCTCTTTCAATTTTTTAAATCTTTATTTAACCAGGTAGGCCAGTTGAGAACAAGTTCTCATTTACAACTGCGATCTGGCCAAGATAAAGCAAAGCAGTGCGTCACAAACACAGAGTTACACATGGAATAAACAAACATACAGTCAAAAACACAATAGAACAATCTGTATACAGTGTGTGCATTGTCATCCCAGTACATTTCTCTCTTGGCCCATTAAAAGAGTAGGTTTGTATATCATCCCCTTTCTCTTCACACCTGCTGGTGTCAACGTCATCCTTCACCAGTCTCAGAGCAGGGTCAGTGTCCATCAGAAAGCGAATAAAGCTAGCACCAAGTCCCAGTGTTGTTTAATCTTAGCAGTACCTGAGTACAGACAATGGCTTGGGCAGACTCTTCCCTGTGATTCAATTTGCTGTTCCACCTTGGCTGTGATACAGAGATTGCATCCACCCTGTAATGAGGTCATTCATTTCGCTTTGATGCACCGGGGCTGTCCAGTCTGAGAACTAAAGGAGGCTGCCGGCAGAGACTGCCTGAGTAACACCATACACAACACACTACACACCATATACAACACAACACACCATACAAAACACACCATACAAAACACACCATATACAACACACCATACACAACACACCATATACAACACACCATACACAACACACCATATACAACACAACACACCATACGAAACACACTACACACCATATACAGCACAACACACCATACACAACACACCATACGCAACACACTACACACCATATACAACGCAACACAACATAAACAACACACCATACGCAACACACCATACACACCACAACATACGCAACACACCATACACAATATACACACCACAACTTACACACCACAACATACACAACACACCATACAAAACACACCATACAAAACACACCATATACAACACACCATACACAACACACCATATACAACACACCATACACAACACACCATATACAACACAACACACCATACGAAACACACTACACACCATATACAGCACAACACACCATACACAACACACCATACGCAACACACTACACACCATATACAACGCAACACACCATACATAACACACCATACACACCACAACATGCACAACATACACACCACACACAACACACCACACCATACATAACACACCATACACAACACAACATACACAACACACCATAAACAACACACAACACACCACAACAGAGCACAAGACGATACAAAGCAACATAAAAACACAAACTCACTGCAGAAATGACTGCTACGTTATCATCTGTTCCCCAATGTCTGTACCTCTGTCTCTCTATGTCCTCCAGCACGCTGTCAGTTTGACTTGTTGATAGACTTAATTCCCCCGCCCCCCGAGAAACAAGTATATATCTCAATAAAGGAGAACAATAAAAGCACAAAGAAATAATATGGACAGACAAGTAGAATGAATGAGTGAATGTACAAGGTTTCAAGTAGACTATGACATTATTTTCCCCCTGAAGCACTGTCTGGAGAAACACTGAAACTGAAACATTATGCATGGTGATTATACAGGATTTACACTATTACCCATGATCCAATTTCCATCTGCAAACAGACTGGGGGGGGGGGATGAAAACCAGCTGCCTAAAAAGATCATAAGTGTTGTTTGCCTCTAACAAACTGTTGGACATATGTTACCAGGGACTTGGGTCTCATATGGGAGCTGCTCAACTGTCATGTTATTATTCCAATGGGACAAGATGCCTTTTTGGAGGACAAATACAGCTTCATTAGAGAGAAGCTGGAGAAAGTCTGGATCCCCACAGTCTCCTGGGGGGGGATTGGACAAAAGATCAGGATTTGCTGCAGGTGGCAGTCAATAATGAATGGCTTTGTAAGGCTCACTGGAGTTATGAGAGCTCTATTCAGATGCTTTCTCTTTCACACAGCAGAGAAGGTTACACTCGGTAGGGCTATATACACTATATATACAAAAGTATGTGGACACCCCTTCAAATTAGTGGATTAGACTATTCCAGGCTCACCTGTTGCTGACAGATGTATACAATTGAGCACCCAGTCATGCAATCTCCATAGGGAAACATTGGCAGTAGAATGGCCTCACTGAAGAGCTCAGTGACTTTCAACGTGACATCTTCATAGGATGCCACCTTACCAATAAGTCAGTTCGTCAAATCACTGCCATGCTAGAGCCGCCCTGGTCAACTGGAAGTGCTGATATTGTGAAGTCGAAACTTCTAGGAGCAACAACGGCTAAGCCATGAAGTGGTAGGCCACACAAGTTCACAGAACGGGACCGCCGAGTGCTGAAGCATGTAAAAATCAGCTGTCCTCAGCTGCAACACTCACTACCTTGTTCCAAACTGGCCTCTGGAAGCAACGTCAGCACAAGAACTGTTCGTTGGGGTTTCCATGGCTGAGCAGCCACACACAAGTCTAAGATCACCATGCACAATGCCAAGCATCGGCTGGAGGGTGTAAAGTTTGCCGCCATTGGACTCTGGAACAGTGGAAAGGCGTTCTCTGGAGTGATGAATCACGCTTCACCATGTGGCAGTGTGACGGACAAATCTGGGTTTGGCGGATGCCAGGAGAACGCTACTTGCTCCAATGCATAGTGACCACTGTAAAGTTTGGTAGAGGAGGAATAATGGTCTGGGGCTGTTTTACATGGTTCGGGCCCCTTAGTTCCAGTGAAGAGAAATCTTAACGCTACAGCATACAATGACATTCTAAACAATTCTGTGCTTCCATCTTTGTGGCAACAGTTTCCTGTTTCAGCATGACAATACCCCCGTGCACTAAACAAGGTTCATACAGAAATGGTTGATCGAGATCAGAGCCCTGACTTCAACCCCATCAAACACCTTTGGGATGAATGGGAAGACCGACTGCGAACCAGGCCTAATCACCCAACATCAGCGCCTGACCTCACTAATGCTCCTGCCGTGGCTTGCTATATAAAGCAGACAGGAATTGAGACATTCAGTAACTGTTTGATTGAACGTTAGAATGGGCACAACAAGGTCCTCCCGGGTTGCGCAGTCGTTAAGGGCGCTGTACTGCAGCGCCAGCTGTGCAACCAGAGACCCTGGGTTCGTGCCCAGGCTCTGTCGTAACCATCCGCGACCGGGAGGTCCGTGGGGCAACGCACAATTGGCCTAGTCGTTCGGGTTAGGGAGGGCTTGGCCGGTAGGGATATCCTTGTCTCATCGCGCACCAGCGACTCCTGTGGCAGGCCGGGCACAGTGCACGCTAACCAAGGTGCACGCTCTTTCCTCCGACATATCGGTGCGGCTGTCTTCCGGGTTGGATGCACACTGTGTTAAGAAGCAGTGCGGTTTGGTTGGGTTTGAGGACGCATGACTTTCAACCTTCGTCTCTCCCGAGCTGTACGGGAGTTGTTATTGATGAGACAAGATAGTAGCTACTAAACAATTGGACACCAGGAAATTGGGGAGAAAAAGGGGTACAAATTCAACAACAAAAAACAAAACAAACAAACCAAAAAAAAGAAAGGGCACAACGACTTTGAGGGTTGTAGGTGCCAGGCGAACTAGATCCAGTATGTCAGAAACGGACGCCCTGCTGAGATTTTCACGCATGACAGTGTCTAGGGTTTACAGAGAATGGTTCGACAAACAACAAACATCCAGTCAGCGGCAGTCATGTGGGCGAAAACATCTCATTGATGAGAGAGGTCGAAGGAGAATGGCAGAATGGTGCAAGCTAACAGGCGGGCCACAAACAGACAAAGAACGGCGCAGTACAACAGTGGTGTGCAGAACGGCAACTCTTCGGTCCTTGTCACAGATGGGGCTATTGCAGCAGACAACCACACCGGGTTCCACTCTTATCAGCTAAAAACAAGAAGAAGCAGCACACGTGGGCATACGATCACCAACACTGGACAATTGATGAGTGGAAAAATATTGCCTGGAAAATGACAGCTAGTTCAGTTTACTTGAGTCCCCAGCCCTCAATCCAATAAAGCATATTTGGGATGAGACGGAACAGCCTGTTCTCAGCACGGATGTACCATCGTCTAATCGTCACCAATTGTGTGATGTCATCACGTCAGCATGGACCAACATCCCTGTGGAATGTTTCCGACATCTCGTAGAACAACCCAAAGAATTCAGGCTGTTCTGGAGGAAAAGGGGGTCCAACCTGGTACTAGGTGGGTGTACCTAAAACACTGTCCGGTGAGTGTGTCTCAGTAGAGCTATATATGTCTCATACTCAGTAGAGCTACTGTATAGCTCTACTGAGTATGAGACATATATAGCTCTACTGAGTATGAGACATATATACAGTGGGGGAAAAAAGTATTTAGTCAGCCACCAATTGTGCAAGTTCTCCCACTTAAAGTTTATCTCAATACTTTATTATATACCCTTTGTTGGCAATGACAGAGGTCAAATGTTTTCTGTAAGTCTTCGCAAGGTTTTCACACACTGTTGCTGGTATTTTGGCCCATTCCTCCATGCAGATCTCCTCTAGAGCAGTGAATGTTTGACCTCTGTCATTGCCAACAAAGGGTATATAACAAAGTATTGAGATAAACTTTTGTTATTGACCAAATAGTTATTTTCCACCATAATTTGCAAATAAATTCATTAAAAATCCTACAATGTGATTTTCTGGATTTTCTTTTCTCATTTTGTCTGTCATAGTTGAAGTGTACCTGTGATGAAAATTACAGGCCTCTCATCTTTTTAAGTGGGAGAACTTGCACAATTGGTGGCTGACTAAATACTTTTTTGCCCCACTGTATGTCTCATACTATATATGTCTCATTCTCAGTAGAGCTATATATGTCTCATACTATATATGTCTCATACTCAGTAGAGCTATATATGTCTCATACTATATATGTCTCATTCTCAGTAGAGCTATATATGTCTCATACTATATATGTCTCATACTCAGTAGAGCTATATATGTCTCATACTATATATGTCTCATTCTCAGTAGAGCTATATATGTCTCATACTATATATGTCTCATTCTCAGTAGAGCTATATATGTCTCATACTATATATGTCTCATTCTCAGTAGAGCTATATATGTCTCATTCTCAGTAGAGCTATATATGTCTCATGCTATATATGTCTCATTCTCAGTAGAGCTATATATGTATCATACTATATATGTCTCATTCTCAGTAGAGCTGAGTACACACTGACTGTACCAAACAAACATCAGGAACACCTTCCTAATATTGAGTTGCACCCCTCGCCCCTTTTACCCTCAGAACAGCCTCAATTCATCCGGGTCGTGGTGTTGAAAACGTTCCACAGGGATGCTGACCCATGTTGACTCTACAAGGTGTTGAAAGCGTTCCACAGGGATGCTGACCCATGTTGACTCTACAAGGTGTTGAAAGCGTTCCACAGGGATGCTGACCCATGTTGACTCTACAAGGTGTTGAAAGCATTCCACAGGGATGCTGACCCATGTTGACTCTACAAGGTGTTGAAAGCGTTCCACAGGGATGCTGACCCATGTTGACTCTACAAGGTGTTGAAAGCGTTCCACAGGGATGCTGGCCCATGTTGACTCTACAAGGTGTTGAAGTTCCACAGGGATGCTGGCCCATGTTGACTCCACAGGGATGCTGGCCCATGTTGACTCTACAAGGTGTTGAAAGCGTTCCACAGGGATGCTGACCCATGTTGACTCTACAAGGTGTTGAAAGCGTTCCACAGGGATGCTGACCCATGTTGACTCTACAAGGTGTTGAAAGCATTCCACAGGGATGCTGACCCATGTTGACTCTACAAGGTGTTGAAAGCGTTCCACAGGGATGCTGGCCCATGTTGACTCTACAAGGTGTTGAAAGCGTTCCACAGGGATGCTGACCCATGTTGACTCTACAAGGTGTTGAAAGCGTTCCACAGGGATGCTGGCCCATGTTGACTCTACAAGGTGTTGAAAGCGTTCCACAGGGATGCTGACCCATGTTGACTCTACAAGGTGTTGAAAGCGTTCCACAGGGATGCTGACCCATGTTGACTCTACAAGGTGTTGAAAGCGTTCCACAGGGATGCTGACCCATGTTGACTCTACAAGGTGTTGAAAGCGTTCCACAGGGATGCTGACCCAGGTTGACTCCAATGTTTCCCACAGTTGTGTCAAGTTGGCTTGATGTCCTTTGGGTGGTGGACCATTCTGTATACAGCCTCATTATTGTTATTTTATTGTGTAACTTTTTTTAAACTATTTTTTAATTTTTTACTTTATTTTATTTTGTAAATATTTTCTTAAATCTATTTTCTTTAAACTGCATTGTTGGTTAAGGGCTTGTAAGTAAGCTTTTCACGGTAAGGTCTGTTGTATTCGGCACGTGACAAATACAATTTGATTTGATACACACAGGAAACTGTGGCGTGTGAACAACCTAACAATGTTGCAGTTCTTGACACAAAAGGCGCCTAGGTTTTTCCCATTCGTCTTTCCCATTCACCCTCTGAATGGCACACATTCACAATCCATGTCTCAAGGCTACACTGGTTGAAGTGGATTTAACAAGTGACATCAATAAGGGATTATATCTTTCATCTGGTCAGTCTATGTCATGGAAGGAGCAGGTGTCCTTAATGTTTTGTGTACTCAGTGTATGACTCTTATACTCAGTACAGCTTATAATGTACATGTCTAATCGATAGTGAAGAACTACCGTGACCAGTCGATAAGATCTGAAAAAAAAATGTTGGAGTTTAATTTAATTTATCCCCCTCATGTTCCCATCACATCAGACATGTTTACACCATTAGACTTGTGATAATCGATAGCAGGGGAATTCAAATCTGGAATACTGCTGGATATGTACCGGTTCCGTAACCAGACGCTGGGAGACGGGAAGCAAGGACAGGGTGAGGATTTAATAATAAATAGACATGAAAATAAACATGAACAGCGTCTGGAGATGAGAAACAAAACAACATCAATGCAAACACAGGAACGAAACTGAGGAAGTGACAGATATAAGGGAGGCAATCAATGACGTGATGGAATCCAGGTGAGTCCGATGAAGCGCTGGTGCGCGTAATGATGGTGACAGGTGTGTGTAATGATGAGCAGCCTGGTGACCTTCGAGCACCAGAGAGGGAGAGAGGGAGCAGACGTGACAGTAACCCCCCTCTAAGGGCACCACCTGGCGTCCTACCTGGGTGAGCCCGACGGGCTGGCTGAGGCGCGGGAGCCCGACGAGCCGGCTGAGGCGTGGGAGCCCGACGAGCCGGCTGAGGCGTGGGAGCCCGACGAGCCGGCTGAGGCGTGGTAGCCGGACGAGCCGGCTGAGGCGTGGGAGCCTGACGAGCCAACTGAGGCATGGGAGCCTGACGAGCCAACTGAGGCATGGGAGCCTGACGAGCCAACTGAGGCATGGGAGCCTGACGAGCCAACTGAGGCATGGGAGCCTGACGAGCCAACTGAGGCATGGGAGCCTGACGAGCTGAGGCATGGGAGCCTGAGGCATGAGGGGAGCCTGACGAGCCAACTGAGGCATGGGAGCCTGAGGCATGGGAGCGAGCCAACTGAGGCATGGGAGCCTGCTGAGGCATGGGAGCCAGCTGAGGCATGGGAGCCTGCCGAGCCAGCTGAGGCATGGGAGCCTGCCGAGCCAACTGAGGCATGGGAGCCTGCCGAGCCAGCTGAGGCATGGGAGCCTGCCGAGCCAACTGAGGCATGGGAGCCTGCCGAGCCAACTGAGGCATGGGAGCCTGACGAGCCGGCTGAGGCATGGGAGCCTGACGAGCTGGCTGAGGCATGGGAGCCTGACGAGCTGACTGAGGCATGGGAGCCTGACGAGCTGGCTGAGGCATCCCCGGTTGCTTCGGCAGAGGCACCCGGACCCGACGTCACCCCTCCAAAAATAAAAAAGACATAAAACATTCCCTGGTGACAGGTGTGCGTAACGATGAGCAGCCTGGCGACCTTGAGCGCCAGAGAGGGGGAGCGGGAGCAGACGTGACAGGATATCTGTTCAACCTGAAACTGAATTGCACCCACCTGGTGTCCCTGGTCTAAATCAGTCCCTGATTACACGAGGAAAACAAAAAGAAGCAGTGGAACGAACTGGCTTCCACGTCCAGATTTGAATTTGAGGGGTCTAAGGTACACCACGGTGGTCATTTATGATTTACTTTATAAAACAGCTGAATTACATACCATGTAATGTACCACCTCTCTTACTCTACGTCTCTGGTTGATACTGTGGCAAAGCAGAACGTCTATTAGATTCTAATAAAGAGTTTGGAGTTGAAATGTTCATGACATTCTGATTGCAATTCTTCCTCTAGTCATATTCCCATTAGATTAGATGTGTTTATATCGTTAGACTTCTGACGGTCTGTAAACCATGATTTATTATTGACTCTATCAAACAGCCACAGTGCAGTTTGCAAACCAGTTCACCTAGAAGGTAATATCTACATATAGCTCCATAAATAAACTGAAATACTGTATATTCTGTAGTGAACTGCGGGGTCAGAAGGCTTGCTGTGAGGAAAGTGTGTCTCTCAGCCACTGAATACACTGGCACTTTTAGATTGTTTCTGTTGATGTTTACACTAGTGTTTCTGTTGATGTTTACACCAGTGTTTATGTTTCTGTTGATGTTTACACTAGTGTTTCTGTTGATGTTTACACTAGTGTTTGTTTGTGTTGATGTTTACACCAGTGTTTATGTTTCTGTTTACACTAGTGTTTGTTTGTGTTGATGTTTACACCAGTGTTTCTGTTTCTGTTGATGTTTACACTGGTGTTTGTGTTTATGTCTGTGTTGATGTTTACACTAGTGTTTATGTTTACACTGGTGTTTATGTTTGTGTTGATGTTTACACTAGTGTTGATGTTTACACCAGTGTTTATGTTTCTGTTGATGTTTACACTAGTGTTTGTTTGTGTTGATGTTTACACTAGTGTTTCTGTTGATGTTTACACTAGTGTTTGTTTGTGTTGATGTTTACACCAGTGTTCCTGTTTCTGTTGATGTTTACACTAGTGTTTGTTTGTGTTGATGTTTACACTAGTGTTTCTGTTTCTGTTGATGTTTACACTGGTGTTTATGTTTATGTTTATGTTTACACTAGTGTTTGTTTATGTTGATGTTTACACTGGTGTTTATATTTGTCTTGATATTTACCCCAGTGTTTATGTTTGTGTTGATGTTTACTCTAGTGTTTATGTTTGTGTTGATATTTACTCTAGTGTTTATGTTTGTGTTGATGTTTACTCTAGTGTTTATGTTTTTCTACAAACTCCACCCGCCCTCCAAAACCTCTGCCAAAAAGCCTTCATCCAATGTGTTGTAGACATATCTACCCCCCACACAACACCTCAACCTCAAACTCCCAACACCAACTATCATAAACATGCTCCCTAACCCCCTTGCCATCAATACCCGCCTCCTACAGTACCAACCAACCAACCCCCTGGTAATTGGAATGTTAATCTCAAACAAACACACACTGCCCTGAATCTCTTTTATCAATCCCTACCAGTCTGTGTGCCCCAAAACTACCCACAACCACCCACCCTTCACATCAAGAACCCTGTGTCTCTCATTGCCTCCCAGGCAGCACTTCAGTGATCTGCCTGCCTTCCTGTCACACTCTAAAGGTCCACGTGCCTCATGATTACTGTTCTATGTATAATAGGTAGCATTCATCATCCACTAGTGACAGGAAATGATGGAGGAGTCTGGGGAGCAGAATAAAACCCAGCGCCAGAGCACTAATCTCTTCTTCTCCTCTTTTCTTTCTCTGTTAATACAATGACATGCTCATATTCCTCCCATTAACACACTCATCCCCACTCCACTAATACAATGACATGCTCATATTCCTCCCATTAACACACTCATCCCCACTCCACTAATACAATGACATGCTCATATTCCTCCCATTAACACACTCATCCCCACTCCACTAATACAATGACATGCTCATATTCCTCCCATTAACACACTCATCCCCACTCCATTAATACAATGACATGCTCATATTCCTCCCATTAACACACTCATCCCCACTCCACTAATACAATGACATGCTCATATTCCTCCCATTAACACACTCATCCCCACTCCACTAATACAATGACATGCTCATATTCCTCCCATTAACACACTCATCCCCACTCCACTAATACAATGACATGCTCATATTCCTCCCATTAACACACTCATCCCCACTCCACTAATACAATGACATGCTCATATTCCTCCCATTAACACACTCATCCCCACTCCACTAATACAATGACATGCTCATATTCCTCCCATTAACACACTCATCCCCACTCCACTAATACAATGACATGCTCATATTCCTCCCATTAACACACTCATCCCCACTCCACTAATACAATGACATGCTCATATTCCTCCCATTAACACACTCATCCCCACTCCACTAATACAATGACATGCTCATATTCCTCCCATTAACACACTCATCCCCACTCCACTAATACAATGACATGCTCATATTCCTCCCATTAACACACTCATCCCCACTCCACTAATACAATGACATGCTCATATTCCTCCCATTAACACACTCATCCCCACTCCACTAATACAATGACATGCTCATATTCCTCCCATTAACACACTCATCCCCACTCCACTAATACAATGACATGCTCATATTCCTCCCATTAACACACTCATCCCCACTCCACTAATACAATGACATGCTCATATTCCTCCCATTAACACACTCATCCCCACTCCACTAATACAATGACATGCTCATATTCCTCCCATTAACACACTCATCCCCACTCCACTAATACAATGACATGCTCACATTCCTCCCATTAACACACTCATCCCCACTCCACTAATACAATGACATGCTCATATTCCTCCCATTAACACACTCATCCCCACTCACATCCCTACAGTAAAGTGTGGGGATATAGAAGTTCATTTGTTACATTGTTGCCCCTGTTTTAGGATAGCACCCACCCCCCGCCTCTCTTTCTCCTTACCCCTTCCTTGTTTTAAGATAGCACCCCCTACCTCCCTCCCTCTCTGTCACCCTACCTCCCTCCCTCTTTCTTTCCATCTCTCACCTTCTCTGTCTCCCTACCTCCCTCCCTACCTCTCTGTCTCCCTACCTCCCTCTCTGTCTCCCTACCTCCCTCTCTGTCTCCCTACCTACCTTCCTCCCTCCCTCCCTCTCTGTCTCCCTACCTCTTCCTTCTCTGTCTCCCTCTCTGTCCCCCTCTCTGTCTCCCTACCTCCCTCTCTGTCTCCCTACCTCCCTCTCTGTCTCCCTCTCTGTCTCCCTACCTCCCTCTCTGTCTCCCTACCTACATTCCTCCCTCCCTCTCTGTCTCTCTACCTACATTCCTCCCTGTCTCCCTCTCCGTCTCCCTACCTCCCTCTCTGTCTCCCTCTCTGTCTCCCTACCTCCCTCTCTGTCTCCCTACCTACATTCCTCTCTCCCTCTCTGTCTCCCTACACCTTCCCTCTTTCTTTCCATCTCTCACCCTCTTCTACATATCCTTTTTTGATCTTCCTCTATCCCCATCTTCTTCTATCCCCATCTTCCTCTATCCCCATATTCCATTATTCATTTTATT
Source organism: Oncorhynchus tshawytscha (assembly GCF_018296145.1). Taxonomy (NCBI): domain Eukaryota; kingdom Metazoa; phylum Chordata; class Actinopteri; order Salmoniformes; family Salmonidae; genus Oncorhynchus; species Oncorhynchus tshawytscha. Next base: position 242,425 of record NW_024609761.1, read on the forward strand.
TTTCACTTTTATTTTTCACATTCTGTCTTTCACAACCCTCGTTCTGCAGCTCCCCAGCTAATTTGAATCAAGCTGG